>NW_028247374.1:0-132526 GCF_964263255.1 Lissotriton vulgaris | reverse complement strand
GCTGTATCCTGGTGCACTGTAAGGTCATCGTTTACTGTGCTTTATAAACTAATAATATTAAATATATAATAAAAAATTGTTGTAGAATGCACCATTTTTGCCATTTTTCCCAAATTTTCTTAGGGGGAGAACCCCACTCAAAATCCTTCTTAGTGGCCAGACTCGCCTGCTGCGTTCTATCACTAATCACCATTTGGGGGCTTGTCTGACAACATTTTTCCAGGGCTGCTTTGGGTTCAAGGTCTGTCTTGCTTCGCCTTTCAGATAATACAGCATCTCCCACACGGTGGCTCAAAACACACAGCGAAGTAGAAGACATATACACAACAACACCTAGAAAAGAGTTTTATTTTACCAAAAGCAAAGACTCTCTTTTTAGAATAAGGCTTGGGGTTTTATTTTACACAATGCTCTCTAACAGAAAGGCTTTCCCAGATGCCAAAATAACAACATTCAAATACACACACACAGTTTCCTGCCTAATAAACTTTCGCTCAATAGCAACTGAGGCGTCCAAGTAAGTTTGTTCATACAAACTGGGTGTTTTTTGGATATATATATATAGCAAAAGACCAGTGTGCATGCTGGAGCATAACAAAATGTTGTTAGAGATGTTGGAAATGTGTTTGAATAACAACTATTTTCTTTTCCAAAATCAAATGTTCCAGCAGTTGCGGGGAGTGGCAATGGGGGCCTGCTTCTCCCCCAGTTACTCATGTCTACACATGGGGCTGTGGGAGGAGCAGGTCTTGGGCAATGCCTTTGATGAGATCATGTCCAACAAAGTGGTAGCTTGGTACAGATTCATAGACAATTTGTTTATAATATGGAAAGGGTCAACAAGTGAAGCAGAACAATTCATTAGTGACATCAACAAGAATGAATTGAACTTAAACTTCACAGGGACTATAAGTAAGAACAAAGTCAATTTTCTAGACGTAGAGGTATATATAGAAGGAGGGGAACTGCAGACCAAATTACACCGTAAGGAAACTGCGGGCAATACAATCCTCCATGCGTCTAGCCAGCACCCCAACCATTTAATCCGAAGCATCCCCTACGGGGAGATGCTGAGGATCAGAAGAATCTGTAGTACAGATGCTGCCTGCTTAATAGCACAAAATGAGAGCAAAACAAGGTTTGTACAAAGAGGCTACACAGAAAGTTTGGTGCTAAAAGCAATGGAAAGGGCTAATAAAGCAAAAATGACCCCGCCTGCGGAGGCAGGTGTCGAGGCAGAACATTTAGCGGCAAAGAATGCTGGTTGCCAGCCAAGACTTATTATGGAATATAGTCGCCAACACAGGCAATTACAAAATATTGTCAAGAAAAACTGGCACATTATCACAGGGGACCCTGTGATTGGAAAAACGGTGGCAAATTATCCAGCAATAACATACAGTCGCGCCCGTTCCATGAATGACATGTTGGTAAAGAGCAGTCCAGAAGTAACAATCAGGGATAACTGGCTAGGAAAAAGCAAGGGTTTTCCAAAGTGTGCCGTGTGCAAGGCATGTACCATAGGAAAAAACAAAACAACATACAGCTCTCCATTTAGTGGAGCCGAAATTCCTATCACCAAAAAGATAACATGTAAATCAGATCATGTTATCTATTTACTGGAATGCGTTTGTGGGCTATGTTACGTAGGTAGCACCAAGCTACAAGTTCACAAGCGCATATTGCAACATATGAGAGCAGTAACCAACAAGGAAGAAGCCTATCCTGTGGCGAGACATGTGAACTTATGCCACAGGGGGGATGTGAACTGCCTCAAATATTATGCGATAGACATGGTACAGCCTTTACGAAGAGGGAGCAACAGAGAAGCACGTTTAAGATTACTGGAAACCCGTTACATTCTGGAGCTCGACACCAAGACACCATATGGCCTTAACGCGACGGAAGATTTATACACATGTCTGTAGAACTAGATAACATAATAAGACAAGAGGTATGAATCTGTCAATAGATGCATATGCCCAATAAAAGATTCTGGGGTACAAAAGTCGTCAAACGAACAAAACCATCTAGCACTGCCAGGTTTTAAAATTTATGAGTTTAATCACATATTAGGGGGAAACCACATAATTTCTTTTCGGTTGGGCAGGAACAACTCAAAAATTCCCAAGCAGTATAGAAGCAGTAATCCGAAAAATAACAATGCCCACTGGGGCTATATTTCTAAATCCTCTCACAGTACCAAATTCCACATTGAAGAGAGTTCAGTTACAAAATAGGCACTTTATTTTGCCAACTATGCACAAAAATTATCCTTTACATAAAATTAAATTTTATAATATTTTGAAGGGTATGTGTATATATGATGAAATATGAAAATTGATGTTGGTGTACATAGATGTCACAACTGAAACGCTGATAAATATTTATTATATTATGATTGCAAGTTTGCACATATTTATATATTTATTTTAAATATTTATCCTATTTATTGTGAATTTTGCACATGTCTGTGGAGCAGCAAACAATGAGGAAATGGTTAAGAATGAAAATACAAATGTAAATAATTCTTTAAATGCTTTTGTTAAAAACTTTGGATTAGGCTGAAGTATTTTGTTTATTTCTATAGGCTTGGGAGCATGTGACCTTTTCTGCACTACAAATCACGAGGTGAATTGCGACCATGTCATGTGATCAAGGGCTCCAGGGCCCGAAACGCGTCATGGCGGACAAGAGGGTGCACAAAAATAAATAAGCGCTGAAACCAACCTGATTGGGTCAGTTTCGTTATTCTGGTTCCAGTTTTCTTGGGCGGACAACGAAGTTCTGGGCATATATATATATTTATATATATATATATATATATATATATATATATATATATATATATATATATATATATATATATATATATATTGCCGCAAAATAGTACGCCGCACTCAGAAATTGTAATTAGCTTATTTATTCAGCAAACTCCACCATCAGTCTGTCACACCGACGCCCTTTCTCACGGTAGGTGGCACTACTTTTTTACTGGTTTATAAAGGCTATGCATTGTTACCCGTCCCATTGCATTCTGGGATTGGTAGTTTCAATATGTATTCATCACATGGTAACCCCTTTTATGACAGTTATGATTGTTATACAATTGAATGACACAATTTTGCTAATGCAACTGCGCTGCTAGGACACAATGTTATCTACTTGTCATTGTAGGTATAGTACCATTTTTTAAACCAATTGTAAAATATATCGCAACAGTTGCATTATCCCCGATTAGCCACAATTCTTAGAAATTAGAGATGTGCAATACAAATTTTAGGTATAGTCCCTATGACTATAAAATTGTGCACGGCTATTCACATATCTGTATTAATCCATTCTCTTAGTCCTGTTCTCTCAGTCAGATGTTAGCTATTACATAAAGGCACTCATATCCCTAATTATGATGCCAAATAGATCCAGTTTTTATTGCAAATGTACAAAAAGTTCCTCATCCAAGTTCATCCCCCTCGGGATCTTGGTTTTCATGCGAATTATGTATTTTGATTCTAGTTGACACAATTTCAATTTGCGATCCCCCAGTCTCTCATGTTGTTCTACATAGTCGATTCCGAAAAAGCACATTTTCTTAAAATCTCCACCTTGGCAATCGAGCATATGTTTGGCTGTGGCATAGGTCATATCTCTGTTCTTCACAGCTCTTATATGCTCAAACATTCTCTTCTTTAAGGCACAGATAGTGCTCCCTATGTACATTTGTGAGCAATCACATTGAATTATATATACTACGTATTGAGTAGTGCAAGTTATTTTTGCTTTTATTTCAATAAGTCGTCCTTCTGGATCTCTGAATGATTTGGCATTTTTACCAATTTTGCACGCTTTGCAAGACCCACATTTATTAAACCCCTTTTGTTTCTCATCAAGCCAGGTGATAGATTTTTTCTTGAGGCTTCAAAGTGGATTCTTACGAGCATGTTTTTTAAACTATATATATATTATTTAAATCCTCATAAAATAACAGAACCCACTGGAAAATTTGAGCAGTTAAGCACTATGTACTTTACTTGGCCAATTTTGCACAAAAAAACTTTCTCTGTTTTTTGAAAACATGATTTATATTGGTCTTAAATGAATTTGTATATACGTGTCAAATAATGTAAACAACTGTTGGTATATAAGAATTTTGTATCTGTCACTGTACAGCAAAACAAACATGAAAACAAGCACTATGCACTTTATTCCTGCCAACTTGTACATTAGAGCTTCCCTGGATGTGACAAAATTCAGTTCAATAGGGAAGATGTATATACCTGATCAATATTGTAAATAATTATTGGTGTAATGATACTGGTTAACTGTTATCACAAATTTGCACATATTTATGTATTTATTTTAAATATTTATTGTATTTATTGCAAATTTTTGCACATATCCGTGGGATAAAATACAATGAGGTAATAATGATGTAAAAAAACGAACACATGACAAAAAAAGAAAAACGCTATTTTGTCAAACAGTCCGGATTAGGCTGAAGTATTTTCTTTATTTCTATAGGCTTGGAGTCATGTGACCATTCCGGTACTACAAATCACTGGGTGTAATTCGACCATGTCATGTGATCAAGGGCTCCAGGGCCCGAAACGCGTCATGGCGGACAAGAGGGTGCACAGAATAAAATAAGCGTTCAAACTATCCTGAATGGGTCCGTTTCGTTTTTGACTTCCAGTTTCTTTGGGGCGAATGGCGAAGTTCCAGACATAATTTTCACACCGGCAAGCTTCTAGGTGTGACACGGACCCCTCCAGCGCTACGGGTAAGCGGACAGGAAGCAAAGCTGACGGTGACCCGGAAGCATTCTACAGCCCCGTTAGGAGCAACCGCTTCTACCCCCGGCGATTCTGCCTGAAGCGAAAGTGGTGATTGGCGTTAACGGACTCTCACGGCTGTGAAGGTGTACGTAGCGCTGAGAAAAGTTCGCGGCTTGTGGACGGAATAGCCGGTACTGGAGAAGGAGCACGCGAATGAGCAGAACCACATTGGTAAAAAATACAACTGCTCGAAAACGTGTACGCGCAAACATCTTAAAAAACAATTACCGGTGCACTATCATGGACGCCGACGACGTGGTCAGAAAAAGAAGCAGAGAAGAAGCGGCAGTCAGCATGTTTGACGACAGTCCCGTGGCGGAGGATCAACAGGTGGGGGCAAATATTATATCTGGACCTGCGAGCAGCCGAATTAAGGAGCTGTTTAAACAACTGGAAAAAGCTATGAAGGTTGAACAGGCAAAGTGGTGGGAACAAAAATCCCTCACCAGATATCTGGAAGTGGGGAGAGTTCCCCGCGGCCTAAGGATTATGCTGGCCCCCAGCTTCGAGAACCCTGATCCAAAAATGCTCCACGAGTGGGCGCAATGTAATTTGGACAATTCCAGTCGCCTAATGCGGATACTTGTGGAATACGCCGAGAGTGACGGTGCTAAACTCCAAATACAGATAAAAGAATTAAATGACCAAATAAAATCACTGAATGAGGAAGACCTGGAGAAAAAACTAAGAGAGACTATGATAGCAAGACTTTCCAAGGAAGAGGATATTATCAAGAAGAGAAAGGCATTTAAATTTCAAAGGGACAAACTTGATTATAAAAATGGGCGCATTTATACTTTTTCGAGGAAGTTTGATCCTCCAACAGCGAATAAAACGCCAAAACAACCTCAGGCGAGTACAAGTCAGAAAACTCACTCGATTTCATCAACAGACATCAGTACGGTTCCCAGCAGTGACTCCGAAATGGAACAATGTTCAAATGTGGAGCAGGTGGGTTTTACAAAGCGGTCGTTGGGACAGGAGGTGGAGTGCCTTCAGAACGACCGCAAAAAGTCACTAAGGTCCCATGCCTCCAAATCAGGCGCAAACAAAGGAACAACGCCAAGCGCAACCAGCGGAGAAAATGCCGGGCAGCCAAATCAAGGCGCAAAAAAAGAAGACGTACAGAAGATGGAATCGTCGCTAAATTCACAAGTAAGTGACAACATGACCATTGTGAATTTAACTAATACTCGTCTAAGTCCCAAAGAACAGAAAATTCTTTCGCTGGGGTTATCATTTTGTCCACCATGCATGTTTAATTTCGCTAGAACCAGAATGGACTTTTTTAAATTTGTAAGAAAACTAAAACTCAGAAAGCTATTCTTGGTCAACAAACAGAAGGTGCGCAAACCCCAAGAAACAAATATGGGGGAGGGCAGTACTTTGTCTGTAAGAGAATATGAGTTGCAATGTGACTTACAAGATCTCCTAAATGAAGGAGACTTGGACAACATCCAAGAAACTGTAAATACAACAGTAACTAATATTCCTGGCAATACTACATTTAAGCCCAAGTCAACGTTTAACCCAGTGATGGCACATGATAATATCGATGTGTTCAGTGACATGGTAACTTCAGAGATGAAAAAGTTAAACAAAAAAACTCTGTTGGCAAATAAAAGAACTACAAAGCAAAATAATTCTTTTGGAAGCCTAATGAAAAAACTACAGGACGATGAAAAAACTGTAATTAGGCAATCGGACAAAGGGGGGAATATCGTCCTTTGGTCTCTAAACCTATACTTGGAAGAAGCACTGAAACAACTAGGCGACAGAATGTGCTATAACAGGTGTGATCGACAGGCATTCAAACAAGCGTGGGACAAGTTGAATACAAGACTTTACTCATGGAGAGGACAAGGACTTCTGAGTGGGGATGAATTGAAATTCTTAAAAACGAATCATCCCATAATTCCGGTGTTCTACTTGATTCCTAAGATCCATAAGGACAGCGCTAGACCACCTGGGAGGCCCATTATTTCAGCGTGTGGGGGGACATTTGAAAAGGTGTCCAGATATATCGACCATTTCCTCCAAGAGTTTGTAAAATCCCTGCCATCGTACATTAGGGACACTATGGACTTTTTTCAAAAAATAAAATCAGTGGTGTGGAGTACAGAATATCTACTGATCACACTAGATGTCACTGCTCTCTATACGAGCATCAACCATGTTGATGGAGTGAGGGCAGTTAAACATTTTTTAAGCAAAAGACTAGTGTGTATGTTGGAGCATAATATCATGTTGGTAGAGATGTTGGAAATGTGTCTTAACAACAACTATTTTCTCTTCCAAAATCAAATGTTCCAGCAGTTGCGGGGAGTAGCAATGGGGGCCTGCTTCTCCCCCAGTTACTCATGTTTGCACATGGGGCTGTGGGAGGAGCAGGTCCTGGGCAATGCCTTTAGTGAGATCATGTCTAGTAAAGTGGTATCGTGGTACAGATTTATAGACGATTTGTTTATAATTTGGAAGGGGACAGCGAGTGAAGCGGAACAGTTCATTAGTAACATCAACAAGAATGAATTGAATTTAAACTTCACAGGCACCATCAGTGAAAATAAGGTCAACTTTTTAGATGTAGAGGTGTATGTAGAAGAAGGGAGACTGCAGACTAAATTACATTGCAAGGATATTGCCGGCAATGCAATCCTCCATGCCTCTAGCCAGCACCCCAACCACCTAATCCGAAGCATCCCCTATGGGGAGATGCTAAGGATTAGAAGAATTTGTAGCACAGATGCAGCCTGTTTGGTAGCACGAAAAGAGAGCAAGGCAAGATTCCTACACAGAGGCTATACAGAAAGTGTGGTGTCAAAAGCTATGGAAAGGGCCAATAAGGCTGTATTATCCCCAATAACATCAGTAGGGGCAGAACAAATAATGACGAACAATGCAGAGGGACAACCAAGACTCATTTTGGGATACAGCTGCCAGCATAGACAAATACAAAATATTGCCAAGAAGAACTGGCATATAATCACAGGGGACCCTGTGATTGGTAAAACAATGGCAACTTTCCCTGCAATTACATACAGCCGTGCTCGGTCCATGAATGACATGCTAGTCAGGAGTAGTCCGGAGGTACCATCCCGTGACAATTGGCTGGGTAAGAGCAAGGGTTTCCTTAAATGTGCAGTGTGCAAGACATGCACCATTGGGAAGAACAAAACAACATACAGTTCTCCATTCAGTGAGACAGAAATTCCCATTTCCAAGAAGATAACTTGTAAATCAGATTACGTTATCTACGTATTGGAATGTGTTTGTGGACTTTGCTACGTTGGTAGCACCAAGCTACAAGTCCACACACGCATATTGCAGCATATGAGGGCAGTAACCAACAAAGATGAAGCCTACCCTGTGGCAAGGCATGTTAATCTATGCTACAGGGGAGATGTAAACTGCCTGAAGTATTATGCAATAGATATGGTGCAGCCTCTACGTAGAGGAGGGAATAGAGAAGCACGTTTACGAGTATTAGAAACCCGCTACATCCTCGAGCTTGACACCAAGACACCATATGGCCTCAATGCGACTGAGGATTTATATACCTGCCTACATCTGGAATAACATCATGTGCAAGGTATATGAATCATACACTAGAACCTTATAAGTGGATCAGGGGCATAGAGTCGTAAAATCATGCTATGTCATCTAGTACTGCCAGATTTTAAAAACAGAAGTAAAATAAAACACATAATTAAGGGTAAATCACACTATTTCTTTTCGTGGTGCACGGATAATACAGAAAAACCCAAGCAGTATAGAAGCAGTGGTCCGGAACTGTGATGAAAATGCCCACTTGGGCAGTATTATTTAAATCCTCATAAAATAACAGAACCCACTGGAAAATTTGAGCAGTTAAGCACTATGTACTTTACTTGGCCAATTTTGCACAAAAAAACGTTCTCTGTTTTTTGAAAACATGATTTATATTGGTCTTAAATGAATTTGTATATACGTGTCAAATAATGTAAACAACTGTTGGTATATAAGAATTTTGTATCTGTCACTGTACAGCAAAACAAACTTGAAAACAAGCACTATGCACTTTATTCCTGCCAACTTGTACATTAGAGCTTCCCTGGATGTGACAAAATTCAGTTCAATAGGGAAGATGTATATACCTGATCAATATTGTAAATAATTATTGGTGTAATGATACTGGTTAACTGTTATCACAAATTTGCACATATTTATGTATTTATTTTAAATATTTATTGTATTTATTGCGAATTTTTGCACATATCCGTGGGATAAAATACAATGAGGTAATAATGATGTAAAAAAACGAACACATGACAAAAAAAGAAAAACGCTATTTTGTCAAACAGTCCGGATTAGGCTGAAGTATTTTCTTTATTTCTATAGGCTTGGAGTCATGTGACCATTCCGGTACTACAAATCACTGGGTGTAATTCGACCATGTCATGTGATCAAGGGCTCCAGGGCCCGAAACGCGTCATGGCGGACAAGAGGGTGCACAGAATAAAATAAGCGTTCAAACTATCCTGAATGGGTCCGTTTCGTTTTTGATTTCCAGTTTCTTTGGGGCGAATGGCGAAGTTCCAGACATATATATATATATATATCCACGTGATCAAGCCGTTTGTCGGCGAAACGCGTTGTGGATTAAACAGCACTGGCTTTATTTTGGTGTCTCCGTGTTGTTTCCTGAGATCGTGGGTATTGGACTTTGGTTATTTAACATTTCTGTGTCGGATTTACTCCGCCGACGTCCACGCCACCTTTCATGGGTCAAGGGACCCAGAAGGAGTTTTGTGGTGAAACGAATATATATATATATATATATATATATATATATATATATATATATATATATATATATATATATATATATATATATATTACCTACTGGCGGTCGCCAGTAGGTAGTTATAGTTAGGATTTTTTTCAATGTTAAATCTCAAAATTCTATTTGGAATAACTTTGGCGCCGGTTGACGAATCTGCCTGAAAATTTCCTGAAAATGGCCTCGCGGCGCCCCGGTCCTTCCCTCAATGTTTGGGGGGATATGTCAAGCGGGGGCCGAGATAAAAGGGGGGTCCCAAAACGCATTTTCCCCATGTTAATTTCCATAGGGCGGTCGATTTCACTTTTAGCCCGAACGGCTGAATGGATTTACACCAAACTTGGCAAAATTGTAGGGACTGGTAGCCCGATGTGCCTTTGCTATGTCTCAAGATATGTGCTCCAGTGGATTTTGAGTAATTTAGATTAAAAAAAATATATATATCTATAGCCGCGCCCCGGTACGCGCACCGGTACGCGCTCCGGGCGCGCCACGCGACTTGCGCATGGAAAGCTGATTGGCTGTCGGTTGTCTGTAAACATTCTAAACAGTCCGGAGCGGCCGCCATCTTGTGTCTCGGTAGGATCGAGACATGAGAGGTGGTCAGAACAAAGGGGTAAAAGACCATAAGGGGGCAGAGTAGACACCCCCTGTCCCCCTAGGTTTGATGTGGGGGCCATTAAAGGGCCCCGCGGGGTCTCAAATTTATTTTTATTTTTTTTGATTTTCGCGGGGGAAGCGCCCGGTACGCGCACCTGGGAGCGTACTATGGGAAAAAATCACTTTGAAAAATTTTATGTTTATTAATTGTTTTTTTTGTTTTTATTTTATTTTATGTAAGTACCTACATGTAGGTACCAATGCAGAGACTTAAATTTAATGTACACCATCTCCTCTGTAGATATCTTGCATGTTGTTATTGATGTTTTTGTGGTATATGGAATCCATAACATAGTCTGTCATGAAAGCAGAAACAGATCTTTTAAGCACTCCCTGAGAATTTCTAGGGGATCATGGGTAGTCTATCCTGATCCCTTATGATGAAAAAGAGGTGTAAAATATACATAGGAGATAATATAGTGGGAGAAAGGTAGTAACTATGAGTAAACTTACTATGTAACAGAAAAAAAGTTGCACAGTATACTATAAGTCTCATTTTATAATATAATTATTTTGGTAATACTTCATGAATTACATATAAAAATGAATATTGTCTCAAACAATTTAAAATTATTAAATATAAATTTATTCCTCTGATTCTTTTTCATAATTTAATAAAACTTGTAACATAATATTGTCCGGTATTTCCTCATAATTATAAGTACATGATTCCATTTGTTCCAAACATTCTTTAAACTGTTGATCCAAAGAGTCATCCATTAAATCAACTTTATCTTTTTTTCTCTTCTGGATTTTCCACCTTTACTTCGATAGAAGTAACATTTGCTTGTTTTTCTCCTTCCATTTTCTTTCTGAAAATTGCATAAAAATTAACTATATTAGTAGAGTTAGGGTACTGTTGGGTTTAAGTTTAGACAGGTACTTTTGAGTTTTTAACAGTCAAGTAATTTTTGGGCAGTGTATGGTTTCAGGCAGGAAGTAGAGTTATTAAAAAGTGCATGTGATTAAGCCTAAGTAAATTCATAATTATACCAGAGAAGCCTAACTCAATCCATAACTATTACAGAGAAGTCTATCTCAATCTATAACTATTACAGAGGGATAGTATATAACTAACAGAATATTTTTTCTCAAATTAACTTAAAGTGCACAACATACTTCACTTTCCAAAATAACAACTTACCTTGGAGAAATCACTTGAAGTTGTCAGTGTTTTTTGTTTTCAAATGTACTTCTGGAAGCAGTAGTCAAAATGGCTGTGTTTCCCTCTCTTCTTTTATATATATTTTTGTACATAACCAATCAAATGTCAAGAAATAATCGTAGAAAATGAAAGAAACTTTTTAATTGGTTGTAAATTCTAACATTTCATATGTGTTTTTGTCATGTAATTTACCTCAGGATATTTAGACAGGCCTGTAGTCTAAATGTCTCAATGGAATTCCACCAAATTTGGGCAAATGGTAGGGACTGCTATGTAGTAAGGCTTATTCTATATTTGATGAAAGTGTCTCCAGTGGTTTTTCTGAAAATTACTTTCCCACCTTTTTTTATGGAGCGCTCACAGGTGCGCGCTCCGGTACGCGCACCGGCAGCGTAACGGAAGTCCTCCATTTTGTGTTTCGGTACAATTGAGACACAAGATGGAGGGCAAACAATGTTCGGTATGGCTAGAAGGGGGCACAGTAGAGACTTCTTGACCCTCTAGGTTTTCTGAGGGGGGCTTAGGAGGCTCATAAACGTAAAAAAAAAAAAAAATCTTTAATTTTTCGCGGGGGAAGCGCCCGGTACGCGCACCGGTAAGCGTACCGGGAAGCGTACTTTGGTGAAAAATAGTGAAAAAAGTTAGAAAAAGATAAACGTTTTGAATGATCAGAGGTAGGGTAGCTCTGAAAAGAGCTTTTGGGTTCTGTGGTTGAGTTAGGTACCTACAAGTAGGTTCCAATGCACAGTCTTAAATTCAGGAGGAATATTCTATTTCCCTCATCTGAGAAGTGCACACCATCTCCTCTGTAGATGTCTTGCATGTTGTAACGCAAGTTGTTATTGTATATTGAACCCATTCCACAGTCTCTCATGTAAGCAGAAACAGATTTATTCACATGTTTCCGTGCTTTCTCAAATTGTGGACAAAATTGGTTGGACCAGTTCCATTTCTGTCTTTGGCATATATTTGAATATACCAAAGCAGTTTGTGGAAAAAGTGTCATCAATTGATCAAAGGTGTCCTTAAGAGCATTTCCAGACCAACCCCAGTCATAGTGCCCAAATCATTTCCACCACAGTGCACTATTAACCGCATGCGCGCTAGCGGAATTCCGCTAGCGCGCTGGGTTTTTCAAAATCGCACTTTGCGTGACGAGCTGGGCTTGTCATCAGTGTGCGAGCGGGCTACACCATGACGAGCCCAGCTCGTCATGAGTGTCGAAGGGGTTAAGAGGTCAGGGCTTGGCAGATGCAAAAAGGTTTTCACCAATGGTATCAATTGATGACATCTCAATCCTCTCTTGCCAATCCATTTGATTTCCACATTTGATAAATCAAGGTTGTGATAATTTCTGCTTGCTGCATACCTTTGAGCCCAGTGGATGTAGCTATGTCCTATAATCCATACAGAATACATGGTGAGAGAAGGTTCTGGTGCAGTCAGATGAAGTGTAGGAATGAAATGGCAGTTGGAACAGTAGGAGTTTACAAAAAAAAAAAAAAAAAAAGAGTTTTTGAGGCAAGATGGCCGCTATGCTACTGTAGAGAGCAGTCGCATCTACTCCTTCTCCTGACCCATGGGACATGCAGCTGGAAAGCACGTTTAAGATATGCTGATTCTTCAAGGAGCAACCAAGACAAGTAATGCGGGAAGCACTGGGGTGATTCAGAAGACCCTGGCAGCTTTATTTTTGTACTTTGGAGAGCACTGGAGGAAAGGGTATTTCCAAGGTATCAGCACAATCAGAGGGATGACACAGCGCACTGGAGCGATCCCGAAACTCACAGCCACAACTATGAGTAAATGAACCGCTGCAGCGAATACTGCCGCCCAAAAGTGTCAGCTCAAGAAAACTGAGAAGTCAGACAAAGCTACCAAAGAAAAGGAAAAAATGGAAACTAAGGTAACGGCGCAAGCGGGTACCCCTGGAACGAAAGGACAGCTACAACAGAGGCGCCCACAGTCAGATAGCCGAACATTGAAACACGCGATCACTGTATCTGTACCCACCAAAGATCTAAGGCAATCCACTGTCACGGAGGCTTTTGCGGGCAAAGTTCAGCCGGTGATTTTGATCTCCGAAGCCACTGCAGACATAAACGCGGAGACAAACGCGGATGCTGCTCTCACCGACCGCGAGGACGCAAGCACGGCGGTCCCTAAGCAACAGGAGCTCCAATCATCCACGCCTCACGCGGGAGCGCGCTGAGAGGGGAGAACGCCGAGAAGGCAGGCAAAGACACAGACGCAGCCACAGCTACAGAGAGCGGAACCGGCAAATCGAACAGCGGACAGCTGGAGGGGACAGAAGACCCGGTAAACTTCAATAATGCCCAAATGTTGGAGGCTTTGATGCAGGTAAATCTTGCTCCCACCCCTGGGGACAGTAATACTTTAATCCAATCTAACTGGGGGAGCATGAGAAGTATCGAAAGTCACAAGTCAAGGGGACATAAAGGGGACAAAGGAAGGAGAGTACGCTCCCCTAAAGTGGAAAAATTTTACTCTGTGACGGAAGGGTCTGATTCCTCCTTACTGGGCTCAGAGGAGGAGGGCACTAATACAGATCTTTCGTCAGGGACAGAATCAGAGGGGTCTCACTCTAGCGAACACAAAAGCAAAGAAACACAGAGGAAGAAAAGGAGAACTATGATAAGACGAGATAGAGACATAGATAGATCAGCATCAAGTACGAACAGGAAACTGCTCTGGGACTACGGTAACACTTCTAAAATATATCAGGAACATGACCTAGGTGAAGCAGTGGAAGGGAAGGGCCCAAGGGGGTTTGTGATCAAATTACTGAAAAGTGCATATCCAGAGGCTCAATGGCAATGGGAACTAGAAGTTCAGAGAGCACACAGATTCTCACTGACGCAGAAGAAAACAAGAGACACTAGTCAAAATGCTTTACCAAGGGCAATGCTAGTTTTCTTTGGCAACTTTTTGGCCAGGCAGGAAGTTATGGAGACTGCCAGACCAGATAAAATGGAGAAGAATTAAGGTCATGTACAGCACAAGGTAAGCAGATGTGTAAGAGTAAACAAGTGGCAGTAAATCTTAAGAGGTTGACGTTTGATGGCTTAACTTTAAAGATTAGATGGCGTTAAGGTTCGCTACCATTAATATCTGCGGTCTAAATGATGGTGGGAAAAGACAGAAAGTCGCGGCTATGTGTAGATTATTGAAATTGGATGTCATATGCCTTCAGGAGACGCATGTGAGGGGAAAGGATAAATATCTTATGGATCAGCTAGGTTATGAAGTCTTAGCATGTACACAGCAAGATTCAAAAACAAAAGGAGTGGCTATTTTGGCAAAAAAAGGAATTATGCAGGTAAAGAAAAAGAAGGAAGATGATGGAGGGAGATGGGTTATGGTAGAAGGGGAGACTGCTGGGGGTCGATATACAATTGTATCTGCATACGGTTCTAATGAAGATGAACCCAAACTATTTGACTTGTTAGATGTTGAGTTAGCATTGTGGACAGTACCGATAATCTTTTGCGGGGACTTCAACATTAATGGATTATCAGGGTTGGGTCTGTTGGGTGGGGGGATGCAGGGAGACCGCAAAAAGAGAACACGAAGGTCTATTGCTAATCTAATGTCTAATAATGCACTGGTTGATGTTTGGTCAGCATATAATCCCATTGGAACAGGCAGCACCTTCTATTCTGCTCCCCACAAGGTTATTGCTAGATTGGATTATTTTTTAGTTACTAGCTCCTTAACATCAGACTTAAAAATAGAAAGGCTTCCTCAGGTCTTCTCAGACCATAACCCTCTAATATTAACTGTCCCTCAGAACCTCAGTCCTATCTTTAAAGAATACAACTGGACATTTGAAAGAGGGTTACTTAAGGAAGAAGATTATGTAAATAGAATGAAGGTATGGATTAGACAATTTTGGGAAGTAAATAGAGGTACAGCATCTGCGGGAGTGGTCTGGGATACCTTTAATGCAGGGATAAGAGGGGAAACACTGGCTTATACCCTCCGCAGGAGCAAAAACGAAAAACTGGAGCTAACTAATAGGTTACATGATTTAATGGAACTAGAACAACAGCTTATTCAAGCGGTAATTAATCAAGAACCTATCGAGGAGATTTTATTAGAGATAGAACTGAAAAGAGCAGAAGCCAGCGAAAAACTGGCAAATAAAGCGGCAAGTAACTATTTAATGAAAAAGGAAAAATGCTATGAATTTAATGAGAGGGTAGGTCATATGCTAGCAGTCCGTATTAGACAAAATTTGGCAGTGGGGGAAATTAAAGAAATTAAGGATAAAGGGGGAAAGGTTGTGACTAAGGTAGAAGATGTGAGGGAGGTGTTTAGGGAGTTCTATTCTGATCTATACGACCAAGATCTGGGAAATGTTGAAACTGAGATAGAGGGATACTTAACAGGAATTGCTCATGAGGAACTGAGTGAGGAGAATAAAGAGGCATTGGAGCTACCATTGTCCCTGGGAGAAGTCCATAATGCAGTAACAAAACTCCCCTCAGGAAAAGCAGCGGGCCCGACCAAATTCCGGCGGAATTCTATAAAAAATTTTGGGACACCCTGGGGATTGATATGCTGGAAATCTTAAATCAAGCACAGAGGGGGGAAAATGTACCACAATCATGGGCCGGAGCAAACATCCTTGTAATTTTGAAAAAAAAAAAACATACTTGGATCCCGGTTCATACAGGCCAATAACACTCATGAATGCCGATGCAAAAATCTACTCCAAGGCGCTCTCACAAAGATTAAGTAGGTTAATTGAGGGTTTGGTATGTACAACACAACATGGATTCATACCCGGCAAGGGGACTACACAACACACAAGGCAGATGGTTACAATACTGGATGCTGCAGGTGCCACAGGAGACCCTGCCTCGGCCATCTTCTTGGATGCAGAGAAGGCCTTTGACAGGGTATCTGTGGAAGACTTTGGAGTGGTGTGGGATAGGAGCAGGCTATATAAAGGCTATACAGGCACTGTATTTAGAACCTACGGCTAAGGTAAGGATAAACAGAGGGTATACTGCGGGAATACGTATAAGACGCGGTACACGACAAGGCTGCCCGGCTTCGCCACTGTTATTTGCTTTGTACCTTGACCCTCTTCTGCGTAGACTGGAAGGGAACACTAACATTCTCCCGATAAAGTTACATTCTTATGAATATAAAACGCTCGCTTACGCAGATGATGTGGCGGTGGTTACCCCAGAACCAGGGTCGGCTATCCTAGAAATTGAACAAGAGGCTGTAGCTTTTGGGACAGTGTCGGGCTACTCACTGAATAAAGGAAAAACACAAATTATACAAAATAACTGGGTGAACTTTCAGGACATAAGGGTAGCTCCCGAAGTTACGTATTTAGGTGTTAAGATTACAGCTGACTTAGATAGACTAGTTGAAATTAATATGAGTCCACTGTTGGCAAAAATAAAAGCAAATACGGAAAGAATTAATAATTTGCATTTGACCTTGATGGGTCGAATCAACGTAATAAAAATGGTAACATTCCCAAAAGTTCTGTATTTGTTTAGGTCTATCCCATTATTTTTTGACAACATGTGGTTCAACAAGCTGGAAGCGATCTTGAACAAATTTATCTGGGTTAAAGGGAAGACAAGGAGAGCCTATAGACATCTAACAGTATCCAGAGAAAAAGGTGGCTGGGGGGCACCGGATTTTAGGCTCTATTATTGGGCTGCCGTATTGCAGTATTGCCAGGGGTTAATAGGTGGGGGAGGTGCAGATCACACAACGGAAACCAGGATAGGGTTTACTAATGTATATACTACACTACTGGGAGAGGGGGCAGAGAATGGGTTTTTAAACACAACCGACTTCACTTATTTTAAACACACACGGTTTAAGACTTTAAAGGCGGCCTATAGGGTTTGGAAAGGAGTGACAAAAAAATTTGGACTAGGTAGATTCAATAATTACATACGATTGTACACAAATTGCTCACTACCGAGGGACATTTTCAGGGATACTACCATGAGGGACTGGTATAACAAGGGCATAGTGAAAATAGGGAATCTGCTTGACAGCCAGGGGAATATGCTACAGTTTGGGGCGTTACAAACAATATTCGGGATAGAACATAATAATTTTTACAAATATCTTCAAACCAGAAGTTTCTTAATGCAAAAACAAGGCGGTCTGGCAGGGTTGGGACAATGTAAAGTCATGGAATACATAGAAACAGCTAATAAGTGTACGATAAGACAGTTACACGCGGAGTTGAAAGACAGTAAAACTGATGAAAGGGCGAAATATACACAAAAATGGTCAGAAAAACTGGGGCCAGGGCTAGAAACCTTTCAGCTATCATTGGATCTGGGCAGAACGGTGTTATGCTCTGCTACCCTTCAGTCACAACACTTTAAGACAGTATTTTCACTATATCACACCCGGGCCAGAATCGCCCAGTGGGGCGGCACAACTGGAATAACATGCCCCCGATGCGATTCAACTGAAGCAGATATTGTGCATATGTTCTCGCAGTGTCCTCAATTGTTTACCTTGAAAATGGCTATTGAAGAGTTCTTTGATAAATCACTTAGGATTAAGATTAAATTTACAGATGAATTAATTATATTGGGGGTGGGGGACACGGCAGATGCTATGTCAGTAGAGTTTATTTTTGTTTCACTTGCAGTTTATCGGATATGTATAGCAAGAAATTGGTTGGACAAGGCTCCCCCCTCGTTTCAAGCTTGGATTGCAAGCCTTCTTTCTATGTACAATCTGGAAAAAGCAATCTATGAGAGGAAAGGTAGGAGAGCTAAGTTACTAGGTAACAGAATATGGCAACCTATCACTAGGTGGAAAAATAGCAGGTTAAACTTAGGATAGTGAATGGAAGGCTGTCATAATATTTTATAAACGCTTTATCTTTGTTTTGTTGAATTGGAATAGGTAGTATATATCACATATAGATTTGGTGAATCTTTTAAGTCACAATGTATCAGAATAATGTTGTAATGTATACAATCACTTGTAAAACTGTTATGTGCTGTAACATATACAGGAATATGTGGAAAAATTATCTTGGAAACGTTTAATAAAAATATTTTCAAAAAAGGAGTTTACAAAAAAATAATTGTGGAGTTTCACTGCTCTTGAATCACAAGCAATGATTGGTGGATTCAGATAGTTGAAAACTGAAAGTTAGGGTGCATGGTTGTGTTGTGTGAAAGAAGTAATTTGAATGGTTAAAAAAAGTCACTAAAAGCATATGGCTGAGATACCCGCCACCCCCTCTCAACACAAATCCCCAAGAATGGGAATACGGAAACGTTTTCTGAACTTTTGGAAGGCGGGAGGGAGTTACCCTCCCGGCCGTATTTATTAAAATATGAAACAAAAGTTAAAACATTAAAATAACAGTTTCATATCATGTACAATTTCATTTCCACATTACGATGTTTTGGCTGACCTTAACATATTTCTAATACAAAGGTTCTCCTAGCCGATACTAACATCCTACAAATACATTTTTAAATTGAAATTGTACATCCTAACGTTAAGGGCCAACGGCAAGGTCGTAACCGGTGTCAGATCCCTAAACCAGAACTACCCCCTCAGTTGTGAGGGGCGGCCGCACAGCGGACTGTACCTCCTGTGCACATACCAATTTCCCTTGTCTTGACGGGGGCCCCAATTAACTCGACGCCATTTTATGGTCGTCCGAGGACTCGTGTGAGGTGTCTAGAAGGTAGCGTAGACCCCCCTCCCCACCCCACACAACTTACCACATCTGCCGTCGCAGATGTCCTGGCCCCGGGAAATTCCCAGGAGGGGCCCGTAGCCCCTCCTATCCAGGGAGGGCCCTTGACCGCCTTCCCTTTCCTTTCGGCGTCCCATCCTTAGAAGGGACCGCCTCCCCGTTGAGGGGCCAATGGCCACCTCCCCCCGGGCGCTCCCATCCGTAATGGGTGACGCCCCCCCCATAGGGATCTTCCAATTACTGCTCACCGATCATGACCTTACCGCCCGACCGAAAAATAAATACGACATTAAACTAAAAAGACTAATTACTAAAAGACACAGATGCTCAAAGTATGAACTGTCGAAACATCACTGATCAATCACTGGTGCAAAACTTTATTCGATAAAACATACTGTAAAGAATTATCCACTTTATTGCATAATGAATCACGACTTTAATCAACAACCTGTAAGAAAATTACGTTTACCATCAAAACTTTATTTCAAACCACTTGCTGTCTTCAGGGGCTGGTGGGTGGGTCAAAATTGGCTCTTCGCTCCGTCTCGAGCTCACGTGCAGCGGGGAGGTGCAGCTTCAGAGCACAGGAACAAGAGGATGCTACCTTGGCTTGTCGCTCCTTATATCCTTCTTCGGGCGGGCGTAAACCCGCCTCCGCCCGCCTCCGGGGGCGTGGCTGGCGGCTTCGGTGTCTAGGACAACCCACTCTAGGGCGGGAAAAAACGCGCCCCGGCTACGCCGCTTCGGGCATACCAGCCGAGACTCGCCTCCCGCCCAAGATGGCTTCCCGGGGGGATCGGGGTACTCCACCATACGTTCGGGGGGACCGATTGGTCGCCCCTTTCCATATGGCTGAGATACCCGCCACCCCCTCTCAACACAAATCCCCAAGAATGGGAATACGGAAACGTTTTCTGAACTTTTGGAAGGCGGGAGGGAGTTACCCTCCCGGCCGTATTTATTAAAATATGAAACAAAAGTTAAAACATTAAAATAACAGTTTCATATCATGTACAATTTCATTTCCACATTACGATGTTTTGGCTGACCTTAACATATTTCTAATACAAAGGTTCTCCTAGCCGATACTAACATCCTACAAATACATTCTTAAATTGAAATTGTACATCCTAACGTTAAGGGCCAACGGCAAGGTCGTAACCGGTGTCAGATCCCTAAACCAGAACTACCCCCTCAGTTGTGAGGGGCGGCCGCACAGCGGACTGTACCTCCTGTGCACATACCAATTTCCCTTGTCTTGACGGGGGCCCCAATTAACTCGACGCCATTTCATGGTCGTCCGAGGACTCGTGTGAGGTGTCTAGAAGGTAGCGTAGACCCCCCTCCCCACCCCACACAACTTACCACATCTGCCGTCGCAGATGTCCTGGCCCGGGAAATTCCCAGGAGGGGCCCGTAGCCCCTCCTATCCAGGGAGGGGCCTTGACCGCCTTCCCTTTCCTTTCGGCGTCCCATCCTTAGAAGGGACCGCCTCCCCGTTGAGGGGCCAATGGCCACTTCCCCCCGGGCGCTCCCATCCGTAATGGGTGACGCCCCCCCCATAGGGATCTTCCAATTACTGCTCACCGATCATGACCTTACCGCCACAGGCCGGATAGTTGACCGGCTATCCGGACCCCCCACAAAACTCCTACCTAAAGGTCATGCCGTAAACTCTTTAACCACGCTACGAGGTCTCCTATGAGTAAAGAATTCCCCACCCGAGACAAATGTACCCCATCCTCTAGATACATACTGTCCCCCCTAATACAACCATGAGGAATCGAATGCAATGAACTTGAACGAAACAGTCTACCCAATTTCTTATTTACCTTCTTCACTGAATGATTTATAGCAGACACAGAATTCGCCCCCCGCCACACCTTTCGTGGAATCATATGGGACCATGCAATCGTGCACCCTGGAACCCTTCTCGCCAACCAACTTACTGTGGATAGTATTGCCTCGAGAAGTAGTCGTCTACCAGTGGTCACCAAATCATTGCCCCCAAGATGCACTATGATTATAGATGGCGGTGACCTTGTCCGCGCTAACAAACCCTCGAGAAAAGGTTGAAACCGGTCAATACAGAGCCCGCCCCTTCCGTAGAAGGTCACCCTGTACCCGTATTCCCCAGTTATGTGAATCATGTCACCTGCTTTGAATACGTCCGCGGCACGCCTCACGTATGAGTGGCCCACGACCCACACCACTTTTTCCTCAGCCGGTGATCTTTGACCGCTAGTTCCCAGGTGTCGGGTCGACTGCACAGTCCGCCCCGCCTCGTAAGCTTGCGAAACTGTAAACCAAACAAAAACAAGAAGCGTGAGTACATAATTACAGCTTCACAACATGTGCAACCGCACATACCTTTTGTAACAATTCGAGGACCAACGCCCCAGTTGTTTCACTTTGTCCACACTCAGACCCCTGGCTGTAGCCTCTGTAGCAGCCCCTATCCGGAAGGAATGGGTCCCAAAATCGCCCGGGTTCAAGCCCGCGGCCGAAATCGCCATTGCAAGCACCCGCTGGAACTGAAACCTCGTCAGTGGGGTGGCATCAGTGTGTCTCAACAAAGTCCCCCCACATGATGCCGCCCTCTGCGCCAAATATTCCTCAACGCATACGACGGGGCACATGGGAGATCCGGGCATCCGAAGGACTACTACACTGCCCCCGATCGCACCCTGATCGGTCTTGGACCTGGGAAACTAAACAATCATCGTATCCCCCTTAACTAGAACATGCTCTCGGCACAGTCCCCCCCCCATATCCTGCTTGTTCCTCGCCACCAGTTCGCTTACCCGCATAGCCCCATGGAACGCTAATGCAAAAGCGGCCCGGAATAACACTGTTTCAGACTGGGATGAACAAGTCGCAGGGAGAACGGAAAATAACAGAGCCAACCTCTCCAGACCTATCGGGTGCCTTTCATCTACTTTGCGACCCTCAAGGCGTTGCCACCCACGCAGCGCTTTCTGTACTACGAAAGATGCAGTAGGGTCCCGGATCCCATGAGCCCGCGCCATGAAGGAAATGGCGGCCCGATGCCTCTGGGCCGTGGCTACCGATTTGCCTGCCTGATGTAAAGACAGCAAAAATTTTACGACAGACTCTTCCTGGCCCCAAAGCTTCCCCCTAGCCGAACCCAAAAAGGACAAATAGGAACGGAACGCCCCTTCATATGCCTTCCTTGTCATGGGTGCTAAACTCTCTCCCACGAGGTTTTGTAGTTCGGGGCACCGAGAGACCAGAGAGCTTCGGGAAATGGTGCCGCCACCGGGTCCGCTGTGGGCAGAAAACCCCAGAAGGCCTGCATACGGAAACGAGAAAGCGCATCAGCGGCCTGATTAAGTACTCCGGGCACATGCCTTGCCCTAAAGAGCACGTTCAATTGCATGCATAGTAACACAATTTCCTTGAGCAATCTCGGAATCCATTTGCATCGTGCTGCCTGACTATTGATACACTCGACCACGGTCATGTTATCAGACCAGAACACCACAGAGTGATCCCGGAACCCCTCAGGCCATGTTTTTAGGGCCACCAGAATGGGGAACAGTTCAAGAAAAGCAATGTTACTCGTCAGCCCACACTCGTGCATCCATGACGGCCACTTTTGAGCCGACCAGTGATTACCGAATATGGCGCCAAAGCCTATACTCCCCGCCGAATCCGTCCACAGCCCCAACTCCTCGGAGGACACCGCCGGCTTGTTCCAGACAATCCGACCATTGAAATCCGCCAGGAATGCCAACCAAATGCGCATGTCCTGGCGAATCTCTGCCGAGAGCCTCGTGCGGTGGTGTCCCTCTTTAAGACCGACCATGGCTTGTGCAATCGAGCGGGAAAAAGGGCGGGCCATTGGCATAACTCTAAGGGCAAAATTCAACTGACCCACAGTTTGCTGCAATTGATGCAAGTTCACCTTGGTCTCCCGAATATATGTTTCAAGCGAGGCCCTGAATTTCATTACCTTTTCTTTGGGCAACCGGAAGCAACCCTCTTCGGAATCGAGCTCTAATCCAAGAAACTCGAGCGAAGTAGATGGCCCCACAGTCTTACCTGGCGCCAATGGCACACCAAAATGATTCATCAGACTACAAAATTCTTTTAAGGCCTGTGCACATTCCGGATCCCCGGCCGCCCCCAGGAACAGAAAATCGTCAAGATAATGCATAACATGCTGAAACCCCGTCATTCTTGTGAAAACCCATTGCAGAAAACAACTGAATTTCTCAAAATAAGCACAAGATATGGAGCATCCCATCGGCATACATTTATCCATGTATTAGCGACCCTGAAACATAAAACCCAGGAGACGCTGATCGTCTGGGTGTACCGGGAGCAACCGGAATGCTGACTCGATGTCTGATTTGGCCATCAGCGCTCCGGGCCCCAGGCGATTCAACATGGCGACGGCCTCATCAAAAGATGCGTACCGCACCGAACATACCTCCGGGTCTATCGCATCATTCACTGAAAGACCTCTCGGGTCTGACAAGTTATGTATTAATCTAAACTCACCCGGGTCCTTCTTGGGGACCACTCCCAAGGGGGAACAAACACAGTTAGCAACTGGTGGCATGTCGAAAGGTCCGGCAACCTGACCCCGGGCCACCTCTTTCCCAATTTTTGCCTGTACCACCGCCGTATTCTGCAGGACCGACAGTTGGTTCCTACAATGTGCCTTACCCTGAAAATTCCCCACTGGGATGCGGAAACCATACGAAAACCCGTCTCGCAACACCCCAGCGGAGACGTGATCCGGGTATTCATTGAGCCAAGGAATCATTGCTATGGTATCAACCGGGGTAGGTAAAGGCGCCCCTCGGACTGTTTCAGACCTGTTTGGCGCTTCCCCTACCACCGTTATCACCCGTTTTGGCTCTGCACATGGACTCAGGATGAGAGGACTGCCCACAACCCCCACAGTCGTGTCTAAACTTGCATGACCCCTGGGGCCTTGTACATTTCCCCCTGTTAAAATTCCAGCAGATCCCTTTTTTACCTGTGTTGCCACTCGACCTTGAGTGTTGCTCGTTACTTGCACCCGCCCGAAAGGGCACCCCAGATGAATGGCGGGAAAACTCACCCCCGTTCCCCCCCGACAATGGTGCCTTTAACATGCCTGATTTCTCCATCTTTTGCCAGGAAATGGAGTCGTAACAATCCCACGTCAGAGATGTGTCGTACTCCTTGGCCTTCCGAAAGATATTATCATAACAAAACCACTGATTGCCCTCATATGACTGAGAGTACTCCATAATACGTGTCTGGTATACGGGCAACTCGGCCAACAGTTCAGGCCTTCGTTCCCCCATAATTGAAGTGAATATGCCAAACGCTCTGCCCCAGTTACCTATGTTCTCATCGACCTTAAAGGCGGCCATCTTGGCGCGCCAAACACTCGGATGCAGAAACTCTTTTTGACCCTTCACATGCTCGATCTCGTAATGATCAGTTAGCAAAGAAAACATGTTTACATACTTATCAGCCCAAATCTTTTCCTTGACTTCAATCGGAATATGCTGGGCCACTTTCTCCCTTCGTGAGGGTACAGACCCCTCCCCCGCAATCGGCAGTGGCCGCTTACCTAAATTAGAAGCTGTAGCCGTAGTCGCTGCCGAACTCGCGCCCGCTGCGGTTTCACCCACTGGAGCCTGTGGGGGAACAGAAGAACATGGTGCCTTTGCAGCCTCTCTTGATTGCCGCAACTGCCTCATTACTGCCCTGGCGTCATCTGCCGTGGTGCCCTCGCTATCTTTCCCCAACCACGCTGCCAGCTGTGCAGCCAACTCGGGAGGCATATCCTCCCCGTTCACAGGGGTGACTACGACAGGAATTTGTTGCCCCTCCTTTGGAACCGGGATCGGCTCCTCGATCGGTGTATCGGGAAGCGCCGGCGGCGCCTCGGGAACCGGGGCCTCTCCCCCAGTTGCCCCCCTCTTGGACCTCTTGCCTCTCCCGTTGGGGACTACTCCCGGCAATGCTGGTCCGACGACTCGCTTAGGCCCCCCTACACCGTTCATTGCCGCCATCTGCTTCTTCATCACGGCCATGTCTTTGACGAGCATGCGGAGCATCTGATCAGTACCGACCCGCTTTCCGGCCTTCTTGCCCGGCATTCTCCAACGATGATGTCTGAAAGAACAAAGACAAAATTACAACGCTCAAAATTGGCTCTTCGTTCCGTCTCGAGCTCACGTGCAGCGGGGAGGTGCAGCTTCAGAGCACAGGAACAAGAGGATGCTACCTTGGCTTGTCGCTCCTTATATCCTTCTTCGGGCGGGCGTAAACCCGCCTCCACCCGCCTCCGGGGGCGTGGCTGGCGGCTTCGGTGTCTAGGACAACCCACTCTAGGGCGGGAAAAAATGCGCCCCACACCAGCCGAGACTCGCCTCCCGCCCAAGATGGCTTCCCGGGGGGGTCGGGGTACTCCACCATACGTTCGGGGGGACCGATTGGTCGCCCCTTTCCAAAAATACCCTGGATAAGCTGGTGTATTGAGAGGTCAAACATCCTTGCTGAGTTAATTTGCAACATTGTACAATAAACTTTTGAACCTGAGAGTTCAGTTAGGAGGGAGTTGCTATGGTAACAGATAGAAAGATCTGAGAGGGGGAAGGGTGTTGGTTTGAAAATAGTGAGGGAAGACTTTTGATTGGTTGAATTAAGGCATATGTGTACAAAGTTAGAGATTTTCTATGCCAGTCTTGGTTTCAGTGTATTGAGTGCACACTGTTTGCTCTGCTAAAGAAAAATTGGTGTGTGTGTCTGACACTGTTTTCAATCTCCCAAAGCATTTGTAAAGGTAAGTAATGATTTATTTAATTTAGATAGAGACTTGTTTGCTCTATGGAGAATATTTGGAAGCAGATAGTTATGTTTCAGAAGTCAAATTGTATGCTAGTATATAAGTCCTGTGTTGTGTTTCTAAAATGTTATACAAAAAACGATTTTGGGTGCAAATGAATGGTATTTTCATTTGGCCCTTTTTTATGATTGCCTTGTTCAACTGGTGCATCACTTTGTACATGGGAAATAAGTGACGCTCTTGTGGCGCAAGGCCTTCATAAATAAGGCCCTGACTTTGTTTGCTGTTGATTTGTTTTTGGATTTTTGATAATGCTTGATATCAACATTTGAAAGATAGAGGATTTGTATTTGGGGAAACAGTGACGTTTCAAAAGTGATATTCTGTGCTTGTACATAGGTTCTGCGCAGTGTTTTTAAAATGTTATTCAAAAAACGATTTTGGGTGCAAATGAATGGTATTTTCATTTGGCCCCTATTTATGATTGCCTTATGCAACTGGTGCATCACTTTATACATGGGAAATAAGTGACACTCTTGTGGGGCAAGGCCTTCATAAATAAGGCCCTGACTTTGTTTTCTGATATTGAGTGGTTGTACATAGGTTCTGCGCAGTGTTTCTTAAATGTTATTCAAAAAACGATTTTGGGTGCAAATGAATGGTATTTTAATTTGGCCCTTATTTATGATTGCCTTATGCAACTGGTGCATCACTTTAATCATGGGAAATAAGTGACACTCTTGTGGCGCAAGGCCTTCATAAATAAGGCCCTGACTTTGTTTGCTGATATTGAGTGGTTGTACATAGGTTCTGCGCAGTGTTTCTTAAATGTTATTCAAAAAACGATTTTTGGGTGCAATTGATTGGCATTTTCATTTGGCCCTTTTTTATGATTGCCTTGTGCAGCTGATGCATCACTTTAATCATGGGTAATAAGTGACGCACTGGTGGCGCAAGGCCTTCATAAATAAGGCCCTGACTGTGTTTGCTGTTGATTTGTTTTTGGATTTTTGATAATGCTTGATATCAACATTTGCAAGATAGAGGATTTGTATTTTGGGAAACAGTGACGTTTCAAAAGTGATATTCTGTGCTTGTACATAGGTTCTGCGCAGTGTTTTTTAAATGTTATTCAAAAAACGATTTTGGGTGCAAATGAATGGTATTTTCATTTGGCCCTTATTTATGATTGCCTTATGCAACTGGTGCATCACTTTATACATGGGAAATAAGTGACACTCTTGTGGCGCAAGACCTTCATAAATAAGGCCCTGACTTTGTTTGCTGATATTGAGTGGTTGTACATAGGTTCTTCGCAGTGTTTCTTAAATGTTATTCAAAAAACGATTTTTGGGTGCAATTGATTGGTATTTGCATTTGGCCCTTTTTTATGATTGCCTTGTGCAGCTGATGCATCACTTTAAACATGGGAAATAAGTGACGCACTGGTGGCGCAAGGCCTTCATAAATAAGGACCTGACTTTGTTTACTGTTGATTTGTTTTTGGATTTTTGATAATGGTTGATATCAACATTTGAAAGATAGAGGATTTGTATTTTGGGAAACAGTGACGTTTCAAAAGTGATATTCTGTGCTTGTACATAGGTTCTGCACAGTGTTTTTTTAAATGTTATTCAAAAAACGATTTTGGGTGCAAATGAATGGTATTTTCATTTGGCCCTTATTTATGATTGCCTTATGCAACTGGTGCATCACTTTATACATGGGAAATAAGTGACACTCTTGTGGCGCAAGACCTTCATAAATAATGCCCTGACTTTTTTTTACTGATATTGAGTGGTTGTACATAGGTTCTGCGCAGTGTTTCTTAAATGTTATTCAAAAAACGATTTTTGGGTGCAATTAATTGGTATTTGCATTTGGCTCTTTTTTATGATTGCCTTGTGCAGCTGATGCATCACTTTAAACATGGGTAATAAGTGACGCACTGGTTGCGCAAGGCCTTCATAAATAAGGCCCTGACTTTGTTTGCTGTTGATTTGTTTTTGGATTTTTGATAATGCTTGATATCAACATTTGAAAGATAGAGAATTTGTATTTGGGGAAACACTGACGTTTCAAAAGTGATATTCTGTGCTTGTACATAGGTTCTGCGCAGTGTTTTTTAAATGTTATTCAAAAAACAATTTTGGGTGCAAATGAATGGTATTTTCATTTGGCCCTTATTTATGATTGCCTTATGCAACTGGTGCATCACTTTAATCATGGGAAATAAGTGACACTCTTGTGGCGCAAGGCCTTCATAAATAAGGCCCTGACTTTGTTTGCTGATATTGAGTGGTTGTACATAGGTTCTGCGCAGTGTTTCTTAAATGTTATTCAAAAAACGATTTTTGGGTGCAATTGATTGGCATTTTCATTTGGCCCTTTTTTATGATTGCCTTGTGCAGCTGATGCATCACTTTAATCATGGGTAATAAGTGACGCACTGGTGGCGCAAGGCCTTCATAAATAAGGCCCTGACTGTGTTTGCTGTTGATTTGTTTTTGGATTTTTGATAATGCTTGATATCAACATTTGCAAGATAGAGGATTTGTATTTTGGGAAACAGTGACGTTTCAAAAGTGATATTCTGTGCTTGTACATAGGTTCTGCGCAGTGTTTTTTAAATGTTATTCAAAAAACGATTTTGGGTGCAAATGAATGGTATTTTCATTTGGCCCTTATTTATGATTGCCTTATGCAACTGGTGCATCACTTTATACATGGGAAATAAGTGACACTCTTGTGGCGCAAGACCTTCATAAATAAGGCCCTGACTTTGTTTGCTGATATTGAGTGGTTGTACATAGGTTCTTCGCAGTGTTTCTTAAATGTTATTCAAAAAACGATTTTTGGGTGCAATTGATTGGTATTTGCATTTGGCCCTTTTTTATGATTGCCTTGTGCAGCTGATGCATCACTTTAAACATGGGAAATAAGTGACGCACTGGTGGCGCAAGGCCTTCATAAATAAGGACCTGACTTTGTTTACTGTTGATTTGTTTTTGGATTTTTGATAATGGTTGATATCAACATTTGAAAGATAGAGGATTTGTATTTTGGGAAACAGTGACGTTTCAAAAGTGATATTCTGTGCTTGTACATAGGTTCTGCACAGTGTTTTTTTAAATGTTATTCAAAAAACGATTTTGGGTGCAAATGAATGGTATTTTCATTTGGCCCTTATTTATGATTGCCTTATGCAACTGGTGCATCACTTTATACATGGGAAATAAGTGACACTCTTGTGGCGCAAGACCTTCATAAATAATGCCCTGACTTTTTTTTACTGATATTGAGTGGTTGTACATAGGTTCTGCGCAGTGTTTCTTAAATGTTATTCAAAAAACGATTTTTGGGTGCAATTAATTGGTATTTGCATTTGGCTCTTTTTTATGATTGCCTTGTGCAGCTGATGCATCACTTTAAACATGGGTAATAAGTGACGCACTGGTTGCGCAAGGCCTTCATAAATAAGGCCCTGACTTTGTTTGCTGTTGATTTGTTTTTGGATTTTTGATAATGCTTGATATCAACATTTGAAAGATAGAGAATTTGTATTTGGGGAAACACTGACGTTTCAAAAGTGATATTCTGTGCTTGTACATAGGTTCTGCGCAGTGTTTTTTAAATGTTATTCAAAAAACAATTTTGGGTGCAAATGAATGGTATTTTCATTTGGCCCTTATTTATGATTGCCTTATGCAACTGGTGCATCACTTTAATCATGGGAAATAAGTGACACTCTTGTGGCGCAAGGCCTTCATAAATAAGGCCCTGACTTTGTTTGCTGATATTGAGTGGTTGTACATAGGTTCTGCGCAGTGTTTCTTAAATGTTATTCAAAAAACGATTTTTGGGTGCAATTGATTGGTATTTGCATTTGGCCCTTTTTTATGATTGCCTTGTGCAGCTGATGCATCACTTTAAACATGGGTAATAAGTGACGCACTGGTGGCGCAAGGGCTTCATAAATAAGGCCCTGACTTTGTTTGCTGTTGATTTGTTTCTGGATTTTTGATAATGCTTGATATCAACATTTGAAAGATAGAGGATTTGTATTTGGGGAAACAGTGACGTTTCAAAAGTGATATTCTGTGCTTGTACATAGGTTCTGCGCAGTGTTTTTTAAATGTTATTCAAAAAACGATTTTGGGTGCAAATGAATGGTATTTTCTTTTGGCCCTTATTTATGATTGCCTTATGCAACTGGTGCATCACTTTATACATGGGAAATAAGTGACACTCTCGTGGCGCAAGACCTTCATAAATAAGGCCCTGACTTTGTTTGCTGATATTGAGTGGTTGTACATAGGTTCTGCGCAGTGTTTCTTAAATGTTATTCAAAAAACGATTTTTGGGTGCAATTGATTGGTATTTGCATTTGGCCCTTTTTTATGATTGCCTTGTGCAGCTGATGCATCACTTTAAACATGGGTAATAAGTGACGCACTGGTGGCGCAAGGCCTTCATAAATAAGGCCCTGACTTTGTTTGCTGTTGATTCGTTTTTGGATTTTTTATAATGCTTGATATCAACATTTGAAAGATAGAGGATTTGTATTTTGGGAAACAGTGACGTTTCAAAAGTGATATTCTGTGCTTGTACATAGGTTCTGCGCAGTGTTTTTTAAATGTTATTCAAAAAACGATTTTGGGTGCAAATGAATGGTATTTTCATTTGGCCCTTATTTATGATTGCCTTATGGAACTGGTGCATCACTTTATACATGGGAAATAAGTGAAACTCTTGTGGCGCAAGACCTTCATAAATAAGGCCCTGACTTTGTTTGCTGATATTGAGTGGTTGTACATAGGTTCTGCGCAGTGTTTCTTAAATGTTGTTCAAAAAACGATTTTTGGGTGCAATTGATTGGTATTTGCATTTGGCCCTTTTTTATGATTGCCTTGTGCAGCTGATGCATCACTTTAAACATGGGAAAAAAGTGACGCACTGGTGGCGCAAGGCCTTCATAAATAAGGCCCTGACTTTCTTTTGCTGTTGATTTGTTTTTGGATTTTTGATAATGCTTGATATCAACATTTGAAAGATAGAGAATAGTGTTTGGGGAAACAGTGATGTTTCAAAAGTGATATTCTGTGCTTGTACATAGGTTCTGCACAGTGTTTTTTAAATGTTATTCAAAAAACGATTTTGGGTGCAAATGAATGGTATTTTCATTTGCCCCTTATGTATGATTGCCTTATGTAACTGGTGCATCACTTTATACATGGGAAATAAGTGACACTCTTGTGGCGCAAGACCTTCATAAATAAGGCCCTGACTTTGTTTGCTGATATTGAGTGGTTGTACATAGGTTCTGCGCAGTGTTTCTTAAATGTTATTCAAAAAACGATTTTTGGGTGCAATTGATTGGTATTTTTATTTGGGTCTTATTTATGATTGTCTTGTGGCGCCGGTATGTCACTTTTAATATGGGTTGCACTTGTGGTGCAAGGCCTTCATAAATAAGGCCCTGAGTTGCTGTTGTATAAACTTAAATATGTTGCAATTTATTGTTTATGTTGTTTGCTTTTTGACATTACTTTGTTGTTTGCTAATAGTGGTCTTTCATGTGTTTTTTTTCAGAACAACAGATTCAAATCAACTTCTGAAAAGCAAGCAAAAATGCCTTCAAGGCAAAGAATTATCAAAAATACCATACGGAAAAGGAGAACATCAACAACAGAATTTATGGAATCCTCAACAACAACTACTTTAAAAAACACCAGAAAAGCTTCTGGTAAGCCAATTAAGTCTTTTCTTCGCAACATATGTCGTAGAAAAAGAAATGATATTGCTAATGTGAATATTCAAAAAAAGTCAACAAATCTAAAAAGGAAGGAGAGGCCCACAAAAATGTCTCGATTGGAGCAGGAGAGAAGAGAATGGATAGCAATAGAAGGGTAAATCAATTTAGGGACATTCGTAGGCGAATGTTTCGCAATCGGGTAGTGTAGAAAAGATTGTTGATCAGGCTTTTGAAGTTAAGAAAAAATTATTTATTTTAGTAATCAATAGAATTAGGATACTTAATAAGGCAATTGATGTTTTCAAATCGAACAGTAGATGGAGCAGAATTATTAATCGGAGTAATTTTTGTGAAGTATTTTCTGGTGAATGGATGCATAGTTCAAGTTCTGAGCCGTTTTTCAATGAGGAGAGTTACTTTCAGGAAAATGATTTGGTGCATGCAGTTGACACCAGTGGTCGAGCATATGAGGTGAAAGATGGTTGTGTGATGGAAAAAGAGAAACTTGTATCTAGAGATGCAGAAGAGGTGTTAGCTGATGAAGTTTTAGGGAGACGTACTAAGGGTCCAGTGTACACATGGAAGTGCAGTAGTATTTGTAGTGTGCGACAGGATTCAATCGATTTGCTTCGAAATTTCTTACGTACATATAGTAAGAAAAGTCTGAAACAAAAAATGAAGATCTTGCAAGAGTTAGATCCTTGCAGAGTGAGAGAAAGCACAGGTTTGCATGTGCATTCACTAGCTTGTCTTTCTAGAAAAGTATGTCAGAGTGTTTTTCATCATTTTAGGATGTTAGCAGTGCATCATAATAAGGTGAGGAAATTAGTGAGAAAGTTGTATTATGCAAAAAGTCCAGCACTTAAGCTTAAACAGTTAAACAGTGCTCTTTTGCATGGATCTGAAGTGGATGTGAAGACTATTTGTGAAGAAATTGAGTTTTGTTATTTTGGGAACAAAGAGGACAGTGTAGAAATAGATATAGTAATGGATGGTAATGTGGAAGATAATGGACAGATTTCAAGTATAGAAAAGTTTGACGAGGAAATTACCAAGTTTAAGGTGAAATCAAGTGAAAGGCCTAATTTAACTTGTGTGTGTTGTCGACAGACTCATTATAAGATTCAGACTAGGTTAGTTGATTTATATGCAAAAAGTGAATTGGAAAATAATAGTGAATGGAAGGATTTTGTAAGTTATTTGTTGGTGGAGAATTCTTTTGATTTGAGTTTTGATCAGCGTATTTGTAATTATTGTTTAAAAAAATTAAATGAAAATAGAATGCCTGCTAGAGCAGTTCATAATAATCTTCAGTTGATAGATATTCCTTCGGAATTGATGGATTTAAATACTTATGAATCTATTTTGATTCAATGTGTCCATCCTTTTCAGGCTATTGTACGCATGGAGCCTAAGACAGGGAAATTGCCTCCATCAGATTTACAGAGAGGATTAAAGGGAAGAGTTGTTTATTTGCCTCTAGATGTAAAGAAAAATATTGATACAATTGGTGTAGAAAGAGTAGAAGAGGATCCTCTAGTTATTCTAGTTAATGGGGTTCCGACAAAGAGTAAGAAAATCTGGCAAGATTTATTGGAAGTTAGAAAAGTCAAAAAGGCAACGTTGTATTTGGTCAAAAACAATGAGTACTACAAAGATGTAAGTGTTGGAACAGAGGAAACAGCTACAGAAGAAGACAGTGATTGTTCAGTTGGTCAAATTGAAAAAGTTGATGTGTCTAGAAGTGAAGAAATATATGAACATTATACTGTTCATCCTTTGCATTCCAAAGAAGTAATGGGAAATGCAATTGACTTGTTTCAAATGAAAGCAGCAAAAGGAAGTCCCATTAGTGTATGGGAAGAAAGTTTGGAAGCTCGTTGTTTTCCACAATTATTTCCAACAGGTCGTGGTGGACGAAATGATGATCGACCAGTTCAAATTCCTGCAGCTGAATACCGGACTCTAAGATTATATGCTGAAGATCCAAGGTTTCGTCAATGCATTCCATATTTGTTTCATCTACTGTTTGAAAGTGATTTGTCTGGGCTTTCTTATGCAGTTAATCATATACTAAAAAGTGGAGCTCATTTGCAAAATGTTTCTGCAAGGGACTTTATGGAGAAAGTTAATCTGCAAGATAGTATTTTGGAATCTCAGCTAATCAATCTCATGGCATGTCAACGTGGAACCAATGAGTATTGGTTCCGTCGTCATGGAGAATTGAAATGTATGCTAAGAAACTTAGGAACTCCTACATGGTTCCTCACTCTTAGCTGTGCTGAGTATGCATGGGACGACTTACTTGAATTTCTACGAGAGGCAAATGGAAACATACCAAATATAGAATTGAAAACACCTGGAGAACTGTGTTCTTTGGATCCAGTGAATGTTTGCAGATATTTTAATCATAGATTTGAAGCTATGATGTCTTTTATTACCAACAAAAAAAATCCTCCCCTTGGAGAGGTTTTGGATTTCTTTTGGAGGAAGGAATATCAAGCGAGAGGTGCTCCTCATATACATATGTTGTTGTGGATTAAAGATGCACCCAAATTTGGATCAGATTCAGATGAAACAGTGATGAGTTTCATTGAAGAGTATTCAACATGTGCTGTTCCAAAATCTACTGTAGAAAACAGTTTAAGGCAACAAGTTTTACGTTTTCAATCTCATCATTGTGGAAAGTACTGTCGTCGAAAATTTAAAAACAAGGAAAAGTACTACACAAAATGTCGTTTTGCATTTCCACGACCAGTGATTTCTAAGGGAAGAGTAAATAATTTGATGTCATCTCTACGACATACTGTGACGAGGAAATCTCCCAAAAATACATACAATTTGAAAAGAAATGAAGAATCTAAGTACATCAACGATTACAACCCAGTGATTTTGTCCGTGTGGAATGCTAACATGGATATTCAGTTTGTTGCTGACAACTCTATTGCTGTGGCTCGATATGTGACATCTTACATCACCAAAAAATAAAAGACAGAACTGAAGGAAATGTGGGAGGACATTTTACATGAAAAGAGTCTAAGCAAGAAATTATACAGTTTCAGTCTGAAGATGTTGTCGCATCGAGAAATTGGAGCATGTGAATGTTCTGATCGGTTATCATCAGCAAGTCTCTATGCCAAATCAAGAACAATCATTTGGGTGAGTCTAGGTCTTGCTGCAACACGAAACCGAGTTTTGAAATCTGTACAAGAAATTGAATATTTGGCGGAGAAAGAACCAAACAGTACAGATATTTTGAAGACAAATATGTTGGATACATACTATCCAAATAGAAGTACTCACCTTGAGAACACTTGTTTGTATGAAGTTCTGCAAAACTACAGTTATAAGAGGAACATCACAGAAGATATCAATAATGGAAAATATGCAGTCATTGGCTATGAAGGATGTCTAGTGAAGCAGAAAAAAGGCCATTTGATTAATCATCGAAAATTGAGTTGTGAAGCTCCAGACAAAAGAGAATTTTACTATTTAGCTCCTTTGCAACTCTTTAAGCCATGGCGTTCAGAAGAGGAACTACTTGGAGATTTTCTCTGTTATGAAGACTCTTTTAATGCAACTAAGGATACCATAGAATGTCCTATTTTTCTAAATTATCTGCAAATGTTGAATGAAGAAATGGAGCAAGAAACCACAATTGCTGAAGAGATAGCTAGAGACAGTTCTCAAGATAGTCAGAGTTCTACTTCATTGTGTCAGGATCCACTAGGAGGACCTATTATCCAAAATGAAGCTGCCACTGCCATGGATGAGATGGAAATAGCTATGGAACAAGCTCAAGAGGATGGAGTTAACTTAGAAGATTTGGTAAATCAACTAAACGTTGAGCAGAAAAAGATATATGATGAAGTCACAGAGCAGATTGAACATGGATTCAGACATGAGAAAAAAGAGTGCTCATGTACATCATTTGACCCTGTCCGACTGTACGTAAGTGGAGAAGCGGGGACAGGAAAAAGTTTTCTAATTAAAGCCATTGCAAGTTATCTGCAGAAAAGGACTGATTCACCGCTGTCTTGTGTTGTAACTGCTCCAACTGGTCTGGCTGCACATAATATTAAAGGGATTACTCTACATCGTTTACTGATGCTGCCAGTTGAGCATGATAATAAATTGCATTACAACAAGTTATCTGGAGATGCGTGTTCTGAAGTTTCAAGAGTCTTGAAGAAAATGAAACTTCTTATCATTGATGAAGTAAGCATGGTCTCAAATCTAATGCTTGCTTTTGTGCATTTGAGAATGCAAAAAATTCTTAGAACAGAGTATGATGTGTTATTTGGAGGAAAACACATTATTGTTTTTGGAGATCTATTGCAGTTGACTCCAGTAAAAGGACAACCAGTGTTTAAAATGCTCACACATGAAGATACCAGGAAGTCCCTTGGAAGCATTGGAAACGTTAATATATGGTTAAATTTTAAATATGCTGAACTGCTTCAAAATATGCGACAGGCAAAGGATGAAGATTATAAAAATATTCTACAAGATGTAAGAATTGGAAAAGTAAGCGAGCTTGGGAAAAAAGCTTTACATGGTCGATTAATTTCAAATTTGTATCCAAATGAAAACATTCTTCCAGAGAATATTTAAAAAAAAATGACTGAGAAGAAATCTGGGATATGTTTGATGCCAACTCTGCAAGAATGTTCCATCTTCAACAACAAAATGTTAGAGTTAGAAAATGAAGAGATTGTGAAACTGGAAGCAATAGATAAAATAGAGCATATGGGTGCAACAATTATTTTGTCTGAAAATTTGAAAACTAAATTGGATTCATTAGAGAAAAGTATTTCTAAAACAGCTGGTTTTGAAAAGACTCTGAATGTGTGTTTAAATTGTTGTATCATTTTGAGAAGGAATTTAAATGTTGAAAGAGGTCTGGTAAATGGAGCAATGGGTTATGTTGTTGATTTTGTGAATTACAGAAATAGAGATGGAATTGAATTTTTAAAAATAAAATTTGATGGCATTGAACAAGTACAAAAAATAAGTCGTGGTTCTGCTAGATTTTTACTTGTAAAAGACTTATATGTTCGCCGAAAACAGTTTCCTGTTTGTTTGGCATATGCAGTAACAATTCATAAATCTCTAGGTTTAAGTGTAGATAATGCTTTGGTGAACATTGGAAGATCTGTGTTTAAAGAGGGATGGCATTATCCCGAGTCAGAACTTTATCAGGATTGTACTTGATTGAGTGTGATGAGAAAAAAAATTGTGCAGATCTAGATTGTGTTAAAGAATACAATAGGTTAAGAAGAGAATATGCTCCACATTTGCCTCAATATCCTCTGTTTGAAAAACGTGTGGTAGGCCGAAAAAGAAAAAATGAGGATAATTGCAGTGAGGTAGTTGCAAAAAGACAAAAAATAGAGAAAACTGTAATTGAAAACAGGAAGAAAAAGAATTGTGAAGAAAATGTTGTTGGATTTCAGTTTGAAAATAGTTCTGGTGTCAACTGCTATGCTAATGTAGTGGTTAATGTTGTTTTTTTTCTTAAAAGTTTACAAGAACAGATTGGTGAAAATCGGGATCAAAGATTGTGTGGTTTATTGAATTCTGTGTTTGAGAAATGTAGCAGTGATACAGCAGAAATAGAAAGTGTAACAGAAATTCGAAATATTTTAGATATGTGTTCTGGTCAAGATAAATTTTCACAGAACATTCAGCAGGATTGTCAGGAATTTTTAATGTATATGTTTGGTGTTTTGGAAGATGAAGGTGTAGATGTAGATAATCTTTTTAGCCTTTCTTATCAATGGCAGCATGACTGCCACAATTGTAGTTTATCAAGTACTACTAGAATAGACACTGAAAGATTTATATATTTGACTTTACCTGACTGTAAATCAGTGTCATTTAAAAATCTAGTTAAAGCAGCAGATCATAATATGGTGTGTACCCAATGTAACTGTACAATGCTGTCCACATTATTTATACAAAGTTATGGGCAGTATATCATTTTAGTTTTCCAACGATGTAGACCTGATGGAACTAAATTAACAACTTCTATCAAACATTTTGTGGCTTCTCAGTTATCAATTTCAGGAAGAACCTTTACAACTGAAGCTATTATTTATCATGACGGTTCTTCGACAACCTCAGGACATTATACATGCTACTTAAAATCTGAAAAAGGATGGAGTTACTGCAATGATTCTCATTTAACTTATAAACAACGTTTGCCTTATGACTCTACAAATTCTTATCTAGTGTTTTTAAAACCAAAGTTTTAGTAAAGGGAATTGGCCTTTGAAGTCGGGAATAGATACTAAAAGTTAGTTAGTTAGTTAGTTAATCTAATATTTTAAATTATTTATCTCATGTAGATACTTTAAGTGGATCTCAAAGTAAAAAATACTGATATATCTGACACAAATTGGCCGTGAGGAAAGTGTAAGGTATGATGTTCTTAGATCTTTTTTCATAGGAAGTCGATGAAATGGAAGTTATAGAGCACAGCAGACTTTTTTTCCACCAAAAGGACCTTCACTATCTTCTATTTGGCCTCACGGAAAAGTACGTGAATCAAAGATTAGTGTACATATATGAGATGTATGTTTGAATGGTTTTTTTTAAACACAATCTTTTAGATTGTGTTTTTTTTCCCGCTGTTATATGATGAAGACTTTGAACTCACTAATTTAAGTGAAATTCAATATATTCTGAGAACAGCAAAAATAAATAATGTAACATATTGTAGAAGTTATTGTGTAGTTTGCATTGTGTAATTTATATTGTGTTCACATTGTCTCACACTCATTTTCCTTTTTCACCCTTATTTACCTCTCTTTACTCATTTACACTCTTTTTTCATCGCTGTTTCTTTACTGCACTTCATTCACAAATTCTCAATCTAATTAGAACTGTCTGCATTTCCTCTCTTCCTTCCACCACTTTTTATCTTTTTCATATTCTCTCAGTACCACTGCTTTAGTTTTCTTACCCTCTCTTTCTTTTTCTCCTTTTTTTTTCTTTCGCACTCATTGTACTGTAGTTCACTTAGTTCTTCCTTTTGTTTTTCTGTGTACTTACTCTCTCACTCCTGTTTTATCCATCGTTCTATAATAACCTCATTCCTTTCATCCCTTCACTCTGTGACTCCACTTCACTCACTCTCAGTCATCTTCTATTCCTCTTTTTTATTAATAGTTTCTCATTCAGACTCCTCTCCTTTTCACTCATTTTCCTTTTACTTTCTTATCTTTACTGATTTTGTTTTGATATCTTACATTCTTTTAGTATCTTACTTACCTTTAGGAATTTGTTCTCTTTCTATTTCTTTTTCCTTCTTTTTTCTCTTTCTACATTACTTTCTTTCTGTTTTTGTATCCTTCACTATTGCTTCATTTCTTAGTAAACTTTTGTAGATTTTTAAACCTCATGAACTGTTTCTTCTATTTTATTATATATTTTTAAGTAATTATAACGTGTTTTTTCTTTTATCTTTCACAGATACAAGTTTTCATTAATTATATGGTAAGTGTGTTTACAAAATGTTTTTTGTTATCACCTTTTGTTTTATTTTCACTATTTTTCTCTCACCCTACCTCACCCCTGTTTCCTTACTTTGCTTCCCTCACTTATTCTTATCCTCCATGTTTACTTCCTACCACATTCAACTTATTTCAGTACCTCTGCTTATCCACACTCCTTCACTTACCTTTTTTACTGGTTCACTTAGTCCCTTTGTGACACTCCTTCCTTTACTCTCTCTCTTCTTTCTCTCTGTTACTCCCCATGTCTTACCCTTATTCACTTATATGTACCCTCTTTCACTCCTCTTTACTTACACTCACTGCTATTTTCTTTCCCTCCGTCACCACTGTTCCTTTTCTCTGGTTCCGTCACTATCTGTCATTCCCCATACTTAACTCTCCTTCCTTTTACTTTCATCATCCATTCACATTCTCCCAGAACCTCTGCTTTAGTCTTCTTCCTATTTCTTCTCTTCTTTTGCTCCCTTATTCTTTTTCTTTTTCTCAGTTACTTCCTCTTACACTTTTTCTCTGTTTTACTATCTATTACACAGTCCCTCTGTGTTCCTCCCTCTAGCTCCCTTTCTCTTAACACCACTCTCTCTGTCCCCATTCCTCATAGTCACTCCTTCATACTTTTTTTTTTCTTTTTTTTTTGTTGGTGCGCTGACGGGACGCGCACCGGTACGCGCACCGGGGCGTTCACCGGTGCGCGCACCGGGAGCGCTTCAGAGACGAATATAAGAAAAAAAAATACTATTTTAAAACAAAAACTAATATTATAATATACATTATAGTGTTCATTTTTATAAAAACATACCTTTCTCAGCTATAGACATTTTTGAAAAAATAAGCTTAGAAATTTACTAAAAAGTACATAGGTATGAAGCCCTATAAAAAGTTAAAAATTAGCATTAAAAAAACCTATGAAATTCACTTAAAAAAACCAGAGGTTTCACACCAGTTATAGTTAGAAATTAGCATTAAAAAAACATATGAAATTCACTGAAAAAAACAAAGGTTTCACACCAGTTATAGTTAGAAATTAGCATTATAAAAACCTATGAAATTCACTGAAAAAACCAGAGGTTTCACACAAGTTATAGTTAGGAATTAGCATTTAAAAAACCTATTAAATTCACTAAAAAAACCATAGGTTTCACATCAGTTATAGTTAGCTGGAAATTTTACTGACATAAAACCAATGAAACTCCACGTTATAGTTAGTTGGACTCACTATTACTTGTGCGCCTGCAATGCACTGCTGATGACGTCACATATTACATCACTCATGACATGGTGAGTGACATCACTCATGACATCACTGATGACACCATCCTTGTGACAGAGTGACAGACCTCCTTTCAGTGTAATGTAACCCTTGAAACACATATTCAAACAATAGAAACTAACATTTTCAAAAAAATGGAGATACCCATACCAGTTACAATAACCAATTCAATAATTCCACCATCTATATACACATCCACTCATACACCAACAGTTCTATATAGTCACTCATACATATTCTCACTCATCATATATAGTGATACACATATACATCCTGTTACACACCGACAGTCTTACAAAAGTTACTCACACACATACTCACACATGCAAATAAACTATTGAACACCCATTTATTTGCATATACAGCTATACATACATTAGCACATTACTTCTAAGGAAACTTACACATACTTACTCTCTTAAACAATCACTTATAGAAACACATACTTATTTAAACAGGAACTCTTTCAATCTCTCACTCTAACATATACTTACTTATATACATCAATGGAACTCTTTCAATCTCTCACTCTAACATATACTTACTTATATACATCAATGCTCATATATACAAGATTAAAATGAATATGTGTTTTTTTCAGTGAATATATATATATATATATATATCCATATCCACTCATTCAATGAAAGAGAAAAGACCACAACAGTGCTCGTGTGTGGGGGCGTGAGTCGAGGGTTAAATGTCCTGCCCTCTCCTCGTTTGCAGACCGCAGCTCCTCCCACGCCTATGCTGTCCCAGCGTGTATGCCTCCTGTAGCCTGTCCTGTAGACAGCACCTACAAGTCCCAGCATGCAGTGGCAAAGTCTGGTAGGTATATGCGGGAATGAGGTGGGGGAAGATTGTATTGCTCCCAAGTCAGCAAACTGTCCTTAAACTCCAGAACACTGTAGTGCAGCTGCGCTTCCTCGGGTCCCCGACGCTGCATCCCCCTCAGCAAATGAATTGTTTCTGACGTGGGCAGGTTTAGAAATCCTACCTGCCCCGTTGCGTCGTAGACCTCCACACCATCATACTTCTTCCTCCGCTGAGTTGGAGGACCCTGTGAGATCCGGTACCCCGGAGGAACAACAAATCGCAAAGCGGAATCCAGTAAACACAGGGCCACTTGAAGCAGCGTGAGCCTTTTCCAGCGCGACACTGGACAGCACGCTCTTAAATCCACATCCACTCCTTCAATGAAAGAGAAAAGGCCACAACAGGGGAATCCTTCAAAAACCCTTTAATGTGCTGCACAAGCCAGAATGGCTCTCATCTTCCATGGCGCACCCTCTATGGCGGATGCATTTCGGCGTGTTCTGCCTCTTCAGCGCCAGGTGCAAGTGCTCGTGTGTGGGGGCGTGAGTCGAGGGTTAAATGTCCTGCCCTCTCCTCGTTTGCAGACCGCAGCTCCTCACACGCCTATGCTGTCCCAGCGTGTATGCCTCCTGTAGCCTGTCCTGTAGACAGCGCCTACAATATATATATATATATCCTGAACACTCGAACCACTCCCAAATACCCGGCGGTTTAGGCGAGGAAAGAGACACAGACCTCTGCAGTTTCTTCTGGGCAGTAAATCTTCTTTATTAGAGAGACCCAAACACACAACGCGTTTCAAGCCCTAAAGCCCTTGTTCACGTGTAAAACACTGAAAACGCCATCTACCATTTAAAATATCAACAACCACACCCCTTGTCTGATATCACAGGTCACATGATAATATGTATAGACAAAAGACTGACTATGCCACAAAAGTAGTTCTGTAGTTCCATATTCAGTAGGCAGAATTGCAACATATAGCACACTCTCTATATTTAAACATGTTATTAAAAATATAAAACATGTAAAGTGCATAAATGTCATGATATTTGTGTAAAAATAAAAAAATATTTTTACATCACTCTCGTTGGATAAATCCAAACACTGCCTACAATTATACCGTCATTTTGTCTGTAATAAAATATCACCGGATAAATCCGAATTCAATCATGTTAAAAGATAAAGATCTGCATGTCTCTTCTGTGAGAAAAAATTAATTTTTACAGTTATTTCTAAAGATTTTTTAGTAGTGCCAAAGTGGGTGTATATTGTGCAAAATAGTGCATATATAATATAAAGTGCTAGTATAGACAACGTGTTCAATTCATAATTTTATTTTCCAATTTTCCAAATATTGGTATACTTTTCTAAAACCATCACTAGGTAATAAAAAATTATTTTGTCCAAGATGGACATGATGTTCATTAAAACAACCAATATCAAAAATATACAACCGTACAAAAAATTAGGTTAATTAAAAATCAGATTAGAGGGAAAAGAGAACGACATTATACAGTTAATACAACCCGGAAATTAATACAATTCAGCATAGCTGCTCCTCAATTTACTATTAACACTATACAATGTAATAAATGTGGGAAACCTGACACATCAGCGCCACTAAATTGTTTATAAAAAATTATGCATGTCCTCTGTCGTGTTTAAACCGTTAGGCCATTTGCAATCGAGCTCAAGGATGTACTTTTTTTCCAACTGCCGTAACTTTCAATCCCTGTTGCCACCCCTTCTTTGTTTGGCAACAGCATCCAGTACGTAATAAGACAGGCAGTTGATATCATTACCGTGAGCTCTTTTAAAATGTCTGGCCACAGGATACGCTGCATCACTGTGGAGAATTACCCTGATATGCTGCAAGATCCTGACGTGCACCTGTAGCTTTGTCCTACCAACGTAGTTAAGCCCACAAGTGCACGTCAGGACATATACAGCGTACTTGGTTTTACAGTTGTAGGTTCCCCGAATCAATATAGGTGTTGGATTGAATGGTGTGGAGTATGCAGTCATATTGCACCCAAATTTGCAAGCATGACAATTGGCACACTTTTTAAAACCCTTCATAGGTGTTAGCCACGTAGTGACCTGTTTTAATTCCGGCGACACCCGATCTAGAACAGAGCCCATAGTACTGCTCCTCCTGAAAGTAATGATGGGTTTTTCTACTACCCTACCACGGAGGACGTTATCAGTGAGCACTATCGGCCAATGTTTGTTCAATATTGTCCTTATATGACGTTCCTCCCTATTATATGTAGTAATCAAATATATATATATATATATATATATATATATATATATATATATATATATATATATATATAAAATCAATCTGGTTTTCCACACGCGCTGAAAAACGCCGCCTTGACAAGACCTCATACGATGTGGGCTCGTGCCGGGTGGCGAGCCCTGCAATACCTTCGTGATTCCACACGCTCCTCTCCGTATGAAAAGACACGAGCCCAATTGCATCCAAAAGGTGTTTATTTTGGCAAAATGACAAAAAAGAGAAACTCAACGCGTTTCGGGAATTCTCCCTTGTTCACGAGTCAAGCTGTGTAAGTTTGGTTCAAGCATTTAAACACCATGTGACTTCTAAACATAAACAAAAGACTTCCGCGATTTTAAACAAAGCGGTAGCATGGGGAATGTTTTCTTTCTTACAACAATGGATTGGAATGGAGTTCCAGATTTTTGGCGCATTTCCTGGAAAGGAGCGAGATGCAGTTTTCTGTTTGCGAGTTTTTTGAGGGATAATGAGTAGGGTTGTAGGAGAGTAAGATCTGCTTCCTATGGTTACCCCCACTTTTTGCTGTGTTTCACTGGTTTTTTGACTTTAGTCTGGCTGTGGCCCTGCTAATCAGGACCACAGCCTAGATGTTCTCTCTCTAAATTGATTGGATGTACTTTAGGTGCATACCAGATTGGTTACTGGGTCACCCTTATGAGAGACTATACCAAATGCATGCAAAACAGTATCAGTGAGAAACAATAGTTAGTGAGCGGTCAAGTCAAGACTCAAGAGTATATGGAGAAAAATGTATTGTTCCCATCAGAAGCCACACTGTACTGCCCTTGTTGTCATCATTTGGGATCTCCTTACCCAGGAGACACGACGGCCGGTAAGTAGTTACCGTGACCGAGATGTGATGTGAGGGCAGAACAGAAGGGTATGATAGTGGCTAATGAAAAAAGCAGTGTCTGGTGATTGGAGTGAAAAAGTGAAGGGTAATGATAAAATTAGGTGAGTTGGGTGGAAAAGAGAAATTTATTAATATCCCCCAATCCCTAAGATTAAAAGGCAGGTGTGGGTGCAGGTTTTAAATAATAACCGCACTTATTGGTGGTCGACATGTTTCTGCATTCACAAGAAAGGAGTTTCTAATGCATTCTTCAACAAATAGAGCGTAAATACTATATGATTATCCCCAGAGCGGTGCTCCTTTTACCTGCGCTGCAGCCAGGTGGGGTGAAGCCTCTCAACCTACATACATGGGTGAGTGTATACTTGAGACTATGTCCTAGTATGAGTGAACATATTGCATTGCCATTATGATTACAAACAGAAACAATGTGAATAACATTAAGTGTCCTATTTGTTTCTTTGTTTGTCTGTCTGTTTTGTTTTACATGTTGGATCCCTTACCACTATGCACTAACAGTATACGGTTGAGTACGCCTGGATGTCCAGGTGATATCTTTTCATTATTTATCTTATTTCTATTTACAAAGCAGTAGTGTATCTCTTAGGTCCTGAAGAATGCATTAGAAACTCCTTTCTTGTGAATGCAGAAACATGTCGACCACCAATAAGTGCGGTTATTATTTAAAACCTGCACCCACACCTGCCTTTTAATCTTAGGGATTGGGGGATATTAATAAATTTCTCTTTTCCACCCAACTCACCTAATTTTATCATTACCCTTCACTTTTTCACTCCAATCACCAGACACTGCTTTTTTCATTAGCCACTATCATACCCTTCTGTTCTGCCCTCACATCACATCTCGGTCACGGTAACTACTTACCGGCCGTCGTGTCTCCTGGGTAAGGAGATCCCAAATGATGACAACAAGGGCGGTACAGTGTGGCTTCTGATGGGAACAATACATTTTTCTCCATATACTCTTGAGTCTTGACTTGACCGCTCACTAACTATTGTTTCTCACTGATACTGTTTTGTATGCATTTGGTATAGTGGTCCTTCTTGCTTGACTTACTGACCTACTCTTTGACCCCCAGATATTATTTGTTGTTGTGTATTGAGTCCGGGGCTTATATCTGGTCGGTCGGTAAACCTGCCCTTAGACCCTCCCTAATTTGTTGTTGAACGTGTCACCTTATGAGACCCTAGTATATGGTACCTTAGGTACCAAGGGCATAGGTACCCCAGAGGCCTACCAGGGGGTGAAGCATGTATTATGCCACCCCTGGGAAACCTTCCAAAATGACACCACAGGTCTGCCCTTGCAGCCTGGGTAAGGTGGTGTAAGCACCTCTTACTTAGATATAGTATACCTATATCTACCCATATATATAGACACATATTAACCTATAAGTCACTCCTATGGCAGGCCTTGACAATCCTGAAGGCAGAGTGCTTGGTTCTGTGTGAGAGGGTGCCCTATCATTAGCTGAGCCCCTCTACAGCTTTCGAAAACCCTTCCTTATAGCTGTTCTATGATATAGCCATACCTTATACTCTTAAGTGCATTATAATCCTCGCGGTTAATGCTAACTTTGGTTGGGCTTTATCAAAACATGTTGTTTTGGTTTTCAAACACTTTGGAATACTACCCCCCCCCCCCCCCACCAGTTCTGGCGGCAGGGGTAGCATTCCACCCTTCTAGAGGGAGAAGACATGTACACACTGGTATACCCGGTAATAGTTTTAAAGAGCCTCAGCATCACAAAATGGATGCTGCTGCCACAGACACAAGTCTGACCTCCTGCTGCTAGACGAAACTCCGGCAGGGGAGGCCTGGAAAATAGGTTTCCTGTCCAGGGAGGTGCCACTACCTTAGTGTATTGGGGCAGGGTGGGTTGCATTCAGTGAATGCTTTTGAGACACTTCCTGGGGCACACAAGGTGCTCCATGCATTTCCCAGTTCAAACCAGTTGCTGGAGCACTCAGCCCCAGCTCTGGTGCAAAAATTGACAAAGGGGAAGGGGTGTAACAATCCCCTCCCCAGGTCCTCCCATAGGTGGGACACTAGAGTTAGTCCAACCCCTAAACTTAGTATAAGTATGGGAACCCAGTCACTAGCACTTTAGATTACCTTGGACGAAACTCAGAAGATGAAATCTTGGACCTTAGACATTCCATATCGACTGGAAGACGGAATAAATCTCCCTTGGGGTCAAGGAGTGCCTCCTTGTTCAAACAGGCCCCAAAGAAGCATCTTGCCAGTCTGCATTTTCAAGGCTCCCCCGGGATCCCAAAGAATTTGCAACACAGGACATGGACTTCCAGACATCTCTGAGGCTGACACGGGATCCCAGCAAAGCTGAGACCCGCAGCTAACACGAGAGATGTGGGACCGGAACTCCTGGCCATCCTGCAATTTTGCAACTGCACCTACTTCCCGAAGTTTCCCAAATCCTTGCGGTTAATGCTAACTTTGGTTGGGCTTTATCAAAACATGTTGTTTTGGTTGTCAAACGCTTTGGAATACTACCCCCCCCCCCCACCAGTTCTGGCGGCGGGGGTAGCATTCCACCCTTCTAGAGGGAGAAGACATGTACACACTGGTATACCCGGTAATAGTTTTAAAGAGCCTCAGCATCACAAAATGGATGCTGCTGCCACAGACACAAGTCTGACCTCCTGCTGCTAGACGAAACTCCGGCAGGGGAGGTCTGGAAAATAGGTTTCCTGTCCAGGGAGGTGCCACTACCTTAGTGTATTGGGGCAGGGTGGGTTGCATTCAGTGAATGCTTTTGAGACACTTCCTGGGGCACACAAGGTGCTCCATGCATTTCCCAGTTCAAACCAGTTGCTGGAGCACTCAGCCCCAGCTCTGGTGCAAAACTGGACAAAGGGGAAGGGGTGTAACCATCCCCTCCCCAGGTCCTCCCATAGGTGGGACCCTAGAGTTAGTCTAACCCCTAAACTTAGTATAAGTATGGGAACCCGGTCACTAGCACTTTAGATAACCTTGGACGAAACTCAGAAGATGAAATCTTGGACCTTAGACATTCCATATCGACTGGAAGACGGAATAAATCTCCCTTGGGGTCAAGGAGTGCCTCCCTGTTCAAACAGGCCCCAAAGAAGCATCTTGCCAGTCTGCATTTTCAAGGCTCCCCCGGGATCCCAAAGAATTTGCAACACAGGACATGGACTTCCAGACATCTCTGAGGCTGACACGGGATCCCAGCAAAGCTGAGACCCGCAGCTAACACGAGAGATGTGGGACCGGAACTCCTGGCCATCCTGCAATTTTGCAACTGCACCTACTTCCCGAAGTTTCCCAAAGTTGTGCATTGGGATATTTGTTAGCCTTGCCCCGAGCACCTTCTGCACCGAAGTACAGAAGCCAGCACTCCACGAGTGACCCGTGAGTCCCCTTTCTTCACTGCAGCTTGAGGCTACTTTGCGGTTCCTAATCCATTGGCTATTGAGCCCCCACAAAAGCCAATCCTTTGTTTCATGAGCTTTCCTGGTTACTCCAGACGTGCTCTGAATCCCCCCCAAAGGAGGAGTCTCCCAGACCTTGCTAGTCTGAACCAAAGCCAATCTTGTCATCTTGTGTGGGTTGCTGTTGCCAAGGCTTGTTGGGTCCAATCCGGATACCGTCACTGCAGCACTCAACTTCCAATGTGGGATAGATGGAATCCAGCTCCTGGTTGTTATAAATGTCTTGGACCTTGTGGCTGAAGAGTCAAGCTTCACCTACTTCACCTTAAAGCACCCGACATGGCTGGCATCCTCCTGTCGCCATCCTGGTCACTGGCTACTGACCCAGACTCTGTCCCCTCTGCTTTCGGGTTCTTCGACGACGAAACCTGACACGAACAGACACCTATGCACCCGGCTTCCCTAGGTGAGGTAACACGAGTACTTTGGTGCTCCCGTGGGTCTTGACTCTCGAAGTGTCCAGTACTGAAGGGGTTCCCTCGCATTCCACTCCTAAGTGTCCTAAATCTTTAACTTTGTAACTTAAACTTTCCTCATAGAAGTCTATGGTGATTCGCGGCTGTGTTTGGACACTGCACGCGTCCCCCGTGGGTCTCCTGCGTCCCTACCTTGGTTGGTTCTGGTTGCCCCAGCGGTTCTATGGGCCCTAGGCCTCACTTCTATCCCTCACGTGGTTCTTATAACATTATGTTAGTATATGGTTTGTGAGGCCTCTGGGCAAAAGGTATACTGTGCTATTTACTGTGTGCTATTTTAAGTTCTTGCATTGTACTTTGGCCTCTAGCCTCATAAAGAGACTAGAGGGGTTGTGGTTAGAATAAATACATATATTTTATATATATATACCTTGTTTGGTGTACTTTAATTTGATTATTCAAGAGATTATAGACTGGTAAAACAAGCTGCTTGGCCTCTCAACTTTGGTGGGAGGGATGAAGGGTTTTATTTTGTTGAGTTGTTTGAGGTTGAGGAAGGCCCTCTTTGCAGTGTTCTTGATGTGTTTATTCATGTCTAACTTAGAGTCTAGAGTGATTCCCAGCAATTTTACAGAATCTGCTGGGGTTGGGTTGTGATTGAGAGCATAATAGCTTTTAACCATTCGGTGATTTGGTGTTTCTTCTCCTTGTTGGAGATGAGGAGGATTTCTGTCTTGTCTTGGTTTAGTTTCAGATAGTATTGTGATAACCAATTCTCTACTTTTCTCAGAGTGTTGTTCAGTTTTTGAATGTCTTTGATGGAGGAGGTTTCCAGATAGATCTGGGTATCGTCTGCATAGAGGTGGAAGGGAATGTTGTTGTTTTTTAATATGATGGTGAGTGGTTCCATATAGATGTTGAAAAGCTGCGGCGAGAGAACTGCTCCTTGTGGGACACCCCTGCTAAAAGGGACTAAGTCGGACAGGAAGTTTTTTATATTTATGTTTTGGGTGCGGTTTTGTAGAAAAGAGGTGAATCATTGTAAGACCACCTCTTCCGCTCCAACCCTTTCTTTAAGTGCCTTAATGAGAAGTTTGTGGTCAACCTTGTCGAAAGCTGCCGATAGGTCCAGGAGTATGAGTCGGCAACATTGACCTGTGCCAAAAGATTTGTGCATATCATCTATTATATTTAGGAGCGCTGTCTCTGTGCTGCATCCTTTTCTGAAACCCGATTTGTGGGGGTCAAGAAGGTTGGTGATGTCCAGGTGTTGAGTAAGTTGGAGGAGAACACATCTTTCCAATATTTTCCCAAGGAGGGGGAGGTTGGAGATGGGTCTGAAGTTATTCAGATCGTTTTTGTCGGAGCCTGGTTTTTTCAGTAGAGGTGTTACTTGGCCACTAGATACATCAAATTATTACTTTGCTTGTGCATCTACCTAATTCACACATCACAAATAAAACACCTCAAATGATCAAATCCACTGGCCACACATCACAATGGCAATAATCAAAACTCAAACACCTCAAATGACCACAGGCACTGGAACCACGCATCACAATGGCGCTAGTCAGAAACAAGTCACCTCACCCGATCGTTCACTCGACATCCTTGCCAATTCTCGCTGTGGGGCCCATTCACAGCTGGCTTGGACTCTCGACCAGGACTCAAGTTCCGTTTGTCTTACAGAAGTACGTCTACTCTGTAAGTGAGCTCCTAATTCAGCTGTCAACAAACCTCCGCTTTATAGTCCCAAAACATACACTAGAAGGTTCGAGAGTCTTGGCCTCTGCACCAAAGGAATCTTACTAGGACTGGCCAGCTTCCAAGCAAGCATTCCAGGGCAGAAAGGAGTTCCCACGTTCCCTCCACATTCTCGAATGTTCCAACCTTTATCTTACAGAAGCTCACGAAAACCTTCCAGTGTACATTAAACAATCTCTCACAAAAACAATCCTTGAACGTGATTAACCCAAACAACTTGCAAGTGTGGCTATGCACGCAGATAAAGCTCAAGCCAGACAGAATCAGAATTCAGAATGCCATGAGGCCAGGTCAAAGTCAATAGTAAGAACTCAATAATACTACCAATGTACAACACAATGCACATTTGTGCACCACTGCTTATAGCATCACATTCTTCATCTCTCAATATACAACACAGTGCACATTTGTGCACCACTGCTCATAACACTGCACTTCGAGACCAAAAAGTACATTCCACATTTCTCTCTCTCTCTTATTCTTTCAAATGCACATCACACAGGTTCTGTTCTTGGCAAGGCTGTTCTTCTCCTTGCAAGATTACAAGAAAGAAACCTTTAAGAGAAACAAGGCATATTCAGGGTGTCATACATTCAAGCTAGGGTAAAACAACACACCAAAGTCAATTAAAATAATGGTAGTCAAAGGTCATCACAGGGTGTCCACCACAAGAGTTCCTCTAGCACTACACAGTCTGGCCCTGATTTCTGACTGGTGTGTAGGCTGTCCATTAGATAGCAACTTCGACTTCGACTTAGCTAAATTCACACCTATTAAGGAATTGAATTCTTTTCTTCAAAGACAAAATTTACACAATATGCAATTCAACACAAACTCTATTCAAATGCAATAATTTAATGAAACAAATAAACCTGTGTCTGAGTACTGGGAAATGGAATGGAAATCAAACTCACTACAAAGAAAGTAGTGCTTCAAGGCACTACCGCTCACCCATCAAAATAGCCTTCTGACCAGCATCAACCTACACTTGCAACTGGTGTAATTTATTCTTGTGCACAAAATAATCCACTGCTATTCCATTCCTAATTAGTACATTCAACAAAAACACTATTAAGGATCATAAAGTGAACTTATATTTGCGCATCACCATTACATTTCCACAGACACCTAATACTTGTCTTCAGCCCTTTTAAATCCAAAATCTTAACTTTGAATAGAAAGAGGTTGATACGATGCATCATAACAATAGTTCAATACCCACCATTACTAGCAATAATATCAACACTCACAAAAACATAATGCCATAATGTAACATAGGTGCTATCATCTACAACACAATGTATCACAAAACACACTGCTCTTGAACCATTGCCATATTAATGCTCACCAATCCGACCATCTGAACTTCACCATCAAAGCACCTCGACCCAGGCTCAAACAAGACAGCAACACTTCACCATGAGACATCACAAAACAAGTTTCTCCAACTGACAGTCTAATTAAAAAATTAGCCTAATTAATTAATTGACACATTTGTGCTAATTAGCTTAATTTGCCACGGTGTAATTGCACACAAACAATTCGCCAAAACCTGTTGACGCCCAAACATAGTTCATTTTATCAGGGGCCAGTCACTGTAAAAAGAGAAATCCCAGTTTCCTATATTTAGCCAATAACATTAAGGAAAAGGCATGAGACACCACCAATCTTAGTTCTGTTAATGTATTCAAATATCATAAATAATCATTACAGATAGCAAAAGGTTAGAATTCAATCAAGGGAATTAGCATAATCTAATTATAAGCAAAATGCTGCAATAAGTAGCTAGCCCTATCCAGCAGACTGCCATGAGGTCTGTCGCATTAACGGTCCAAAGGTAAAGAACTGCTGTATCTAAACTCAAACCTTCATTTCTCTACATCTAAAAGTGAAATACAGGAATCTTCTGCTGTCTAGTAGGAAGTGGGAACAATCTGGTACTTTCCCAAAATGCACATCCTTTGTGTTTTGGGCAAGGAATGCACACAATTTTCATAGCATGACAGTACGTAAATGGGCAGCATTAAAATGTTACTGGCACAGCAACATTCACATTATTATGATTTTAAAATAACGCATACTTGACTTTCAGTCTCATTGGCTATCAGTGCACAACATTTCTTTCAGAGGAAATATTAATTCAAAACAAAAGAGAAAAACAATGAACTACTTCAGCACATAAATAATATTAACATGTTAATGAAGGCTCAGATGAGCGGCCTTCTGGTATTGGCGCATCAGAACACCCTTTCCAGGGAAACATTATTTTGTCACATTCAAATACAGTAAATGGTTTGCAGCATAATTAAAAAGATTTTCTGAGACAGAATGAAAACATGAACATGTAGGTAATGTAAACATTAAATAGAGAAGCACTCTTTTAAAGGGCAGTCTATTGTGACTTAGTAAATCCATCTAAATTAGGCACTATATTTGTAATATGAAAATCTGTACTTGCAGTGGCCTAACACTTCTTAGCCAAGAAGCATATTGCAATACACTGGTGGGGAAACATTTGAATTATGGATGGAATCTGCAGGTCAAGCAAAGATAACTTGCTTGTAAACATAATGGAATTGGTTTGACTTGTGTTTTTTAGGTCGAGTCCCAAGATAGCGCACTATTAGGCATAGGGTGTGAGTCTACCCAGATCTCCTTCTTTAAGCAGCGAAGATCAACACAGACCCTCAGCTCACCATTTTGCTTGCGGGCAACTACCAAAGAAGATAACCACAAGGACGAATCAATAGGTTCATTGATTCCCGTTTTGCATAGAGAATCTAGTTCTTTTTTTAAATCCTGTCTTGTACTAAAAGGGACATTTCTCAACTTATGCTTTATAGGCCTTGCTCCTTCTTTTACTATAATTCTGTGCGTGTAATCCTTTACTTTTCATAGCTCACCTGAAAGTACATTTGGGTATTTATTTATTACACTCTCCAAATCCATAATATCTTCAATGTAGCCAGACAATGTAGCCAGACATCCCTCCTGGGAGACTGTTTTGCGATAAGGAGGTAAAAGTGGTCTCGTAGGCCATGTACTGTCATGCAGTTCGTGGTAAGATGTACTTACAAAATGTCTTCTACATGCTCCTTTCTGCGTCACAGGGTCTTGCCTGAAGCTGAAACACACCGCCCTCCTTGCGTTTCACGACCACCGCGGTAACATTCTCAACTCTTCACCTTGCTCAATATCAGGCAAAAGGTTGACAGCAAACTATGTCTTCAGCCTTTTTTCCACAGCAATCTGGGACCAGAGCCGGTGCAGACAGCTGACTGCCCTTCAACAGATACTTTATGCAGTGCTCAGCAGGAGGGTTCGTGTAGGTGGTTCAGCATTCGGCACCACAACAGAGCCAAAGTAAGTTTCAATTATCCTTTAATTCATCTGCAACTGAACCACCAAGGGCAGAGCGCAGGCAACGTCTGGTTCCCAACTGCCACATTAGTTACACTCATCACATGGTACTCTCACATAGTGACGTTCTGAACTCTAAGCTCTACGATTACTACTGATTGGTGTGGGGTGAATTGGATTGTCATGGGGTGGATTGGATTGTAGTGGGGTGGATTGGATTGTGGTGAGATGGATTGGATTGGGGTGAGGTGGATTGGATTGGGGTGAGGTGGATTGGAGCGGGGTAAATTGGAGTGCGGCAGACTGGAGTGGGGCAGATTGGAGTAGGGAGGATTGAAGTGGTGCAGATTTTTTTTGCATTGGAGTGGGTAGATTGTTTTAGATTGCAATGGGGCAGATTGTGTTGGATTGCAGAGGATGGATCGGAGTGGGCAGAGTGTTGGATCGGAGATGGGCAGATTGAAGTGGGGCAGATAGTTTTGGATCAGAGTGAGGCTGATTGGAATGGGGCAGATTCTTTTGAATTGGAGTGGGGCAAATTGTTCTGGTTTCTAGTGGGGCAGATTGGACTGGGCGGATAATTTTGTATTGAGTGGAGCAGATTGTTTTGGATTTGAATGGGGCAGATTGGAGTGGGGAGATTGTTTTGGATTGGTGTGTGGCAAATTGGAATGGGCCAGATTGTTTTGGATTGGAGTGGGGCTGATTGGAATGGGGCTGATTGTTTTGGATTGGAGTGGGGCACTTTGTTTTGGTTTGGAGTGGGGCATATTGGAGTGAAGAAAATTGTTTGGCTTGGATTGGGGCAGACTGGAGTGGGTCCGATTGTTTTGGATTGGAGTAGGGCAGATTGGATTGGAGTGGGGTGGATAGTTTTGGATTGCAGTGGGGCAGATTGTTTTGGATTGAAGTGTGGCAGATTGTTTTGGATTGGAGTGGGGCAGATTGTTATGGATTGGAGGGGGCAGACTGGTGTTGGGCAGATTGGAGTGGGGAAGATTGTTTTGGGTTGGAGTGGGGTGGATTGGAATGGATTGGTGTAGAGTGGATTGGAGTGGGGTGGGATGGATTGTTGTGGTGGATTGGAGTAGGGTGAATTGAGATGGAGTGGGTGGATTGGGGGAGGTGGATTGGATAGGAGTGGGGAAGTTTGGAGCGGGGCCTATTGGAGTAGGGCAGATTAACGTGGGCAGATTGGAGTTGGGCAGGTTGTTTTTGATTGCAGTAGGGCAGATTGGAGTAGGTAGATTGTTTTGGATTGGAGTAGGTCAGAAAAGAATGGGACGGATTAGAATGGGGAAGACTGTTTTGGATTGGAGTGGAGCAGATTGGCATGGGGAGACTGGAGTGGGGCAGATTGTTTTGGTTTGGAGTGGGGCTGATTGGAGTGGGATGGATTAGAGAGGGGTCATTGCTTTCAATTGGAGTGCAGTGAATTGGAGTGGGTAGATTGTTTTGGATTGGAGTGGGGCTGAATGGAATGGGGCGGATTAGAGTGGGCAAGACTGTTTTGGACTAGAGTGGGGTAGATTGGTGAGGGGGAGGCTGGAGTGGGGCTCATTGAAGTGGGGCACTGCTCAAAACCAGCAGTTGAAAAATGAAATTATAATAAAACAGTGTTATTAGCATTTTATTTTTAAGAGACTGGCTGAACTTGTAAGACATGCATGAGTGAGAGGTGCGGTGCCGGGCCATGGCAGGAAAGAGGAGGGGTAGGCACGGTAGGTGCGCATGTCAGTTTGGCAGGCTGTCTTAGGACGTCCAAACTGACATGGCACCTAGGTTTCTACAACCCAGCTGTGTTCCACAGCCGGGTGGAGAAACAACACAGACTCCCTCTGCCTGAGAGAGCATCAGACCAGCTAGTTCAGGCCAATACTGGCCCTGCTCTCATGCTTGGTAAAAGCATGAGAGCAGCGTCTGGATTGGATTGGTAGTCTGTGATGGTATCCGAGGGACTGCCAGAAGCAGGAGAGCATAGGAGCACTGAAGTGCGAGGCTGCCGGCAGCATCAGGTAAGTGTTTATTGTTTTATTTTTTATTAATCCACCCACCCCACCACACTGCCACTGTATATTGGCAGCAGCTGCGACTGAGTGTGGCTGCTGTTCAGCATGGCTAAAAGTTAGTGGTGTGGTGTGGAGTGTCTTAAAGTGGGGTGGGGGAGTAGAGTGTCATATACTAGATGTGTTTGCATAGAGTGTCATAAGTGGAGTTTGGGAGTAGAGTGCGTAGAGTGGAGTGGTGTAGAGGTTAGTGGTGTAAAGTTAGTTGGCATAGATTGGAGTGGCGTAGCATGGGGTGGGTGGAATAGGGTGTAGTTTAGGGTGGATTAGATTGGAGTAGAGCAGGGATGATTAGAGTGGGTGCACTGAATGGTGTGTATTGGAGTGGGGTGGATTGAAATAGGGTGGGGTGGATTGTATTAGTATAGAGTGCTTTAGAGTGGAGGGGGGTGGATTGGACTAGACTGGAACGGGGCGCTTGGAGTGGGGTGTATTGGAGTGGGGTGGATTGGACTGCAGTAGGGTGAATTGGATTGGAGTGGGGTGGATTGGAGAGGGGTGGATTGGAGTGTGGTGGGTTGATTGGATTGGATTGAGTGGGGTGGATTGAGGTAGAGTGGGGTGGATTAGAGTAGAGTGAGTGGATTTGACTGTAGTGGAGTGGGGTGGACTAGATGGGTGGAATAAAATGCGGTAGGATGGGGTGGGGTGCACTGGTGTGCGGCTGGTGGGGTGGGTTATACTGGAGAGGGGTGGACTGGACTGGAGTTGAGTTGAATAGAGTGGTTTGAATTGGAGTGGGTGGGATGGATTGGAGTGAAATGGATCGGATTGTCGTGGTGTGGATTGGAGTGTAATAGAGTGAGGTGGAATGGAGTAGTATGAATTGGAGTGGGGTGGATTGGATTGGTATGGGGTGGGCTGGATGGGAGCAGATTGGATTGCAGTGGAGTGGATTGGATTGGGGTGGGGTGGGTTGGATTGTAGTCTGGTAGATTGGATTGGGATGAGGTGGATTGGATTGGGGTGAGTTGGATTCGATTTGATCAGGGTGAATTGGAGTGGGGCGGATACGAGTGGGGCAGATACGAGTGGGGTACATTGGAGTGAGGCAGATTGGAGTGGGGCAGATTGGAGTAGGGAGGGTTGGAGTGGGGCAGATATTTTTGCATTGGAGTGGGCTAGATGGAATGGGCAGATTGTTTTAGATTGCAGTCGGTGGATGGGAGTGGGCAGAGTGTTTTGGATTTAAGTGGGGCAGATAGTTTTGGATTGGTGTGAGGCTGATTGAAATAGGGCACATGGTTTTGGATTCGAGTGAGGCAGATTAGAGTGGGACAGACTGGAGTGTGGTGGATAATTTTGGATTGAGTGGGGCAGATTGTTTTGGATTGGAATGGGGCAGATTTGAGTGGGTGGATTGGAGTGGTGAGATTGTTCTGGATTGGAGTGGGGGTGATTGGAATGGAGTAGATTATTTGGATTGGAGTGAGGCAGATTGGAGTGGGTCTGATTGTTTTGGATTGGAGTAGAGCAGATTGGAGTTGGTGAATAGTTTTGGAATGAAGTGGGGCAGATTAGTTTGGATTGGAGTGAGGCAGATTGTTTCGGATTGGAGTCGGGCAGATTGTTATGGAATGGAGTGGGGCAGGTTGTTATGGATTGGAGTGGGGAACATTGTTTTGGATTGGAGTGGGATGAATTGGATTGGATTGGTGTGGATTGGATGGGTGTAGAGTGGATTGGAGTGGGGTAGATTGTGGGGGTTTGGAGTGGAGTGGATAGTTCTGGATTGAAGTGGGGCAGATTGTTTTGGATTGAAGTGGGCAGGTTGTTTTGAACTGGAGTGGGACAGATTGTTTTGGATTGAGCAGATTGTTTTTGATTGGAGTAGGGCAGATTGTTTTTGATCGGAGTGGGGCAGATTGTTTTTGATCGGCGTGGGGAATGTTGTTTTTGATTGGAGTGGGGCAGGTTGTTTTTGATTGGAGTGGGGCAGGTTGTTTTTGATTGGAGTGGGGCAGGTTGTTTTTGATTGGAGTGGGGGCAGTTGTTTTGATTGGAGTGGGGCAGGTTGTTTTTGATTGAAGTGGGGCAGGTTGTTTTTGATTGGAGTGGGGCAGGGTGTTTTTGATAGGAGTGGCGCAGGTTGTTTTTGATTGGAGTGGGGCAGGTTGTTTTTGATTGGAGTGTGGCAGGTTGTTAGGGATTGGAGTTGGGCGTGTTGTTTTGGATTGGAGTGGGATGGACTGGATTGGTGTAGGGTGGATTGGAGTGGTGTGAATTGGAGTGGGCAGATTGTTTTGGATTGGAGTGGGGCAGATTGGAATGGGGCAGATTAAAGGGGGGCAGACTGTTTTGAATTAGATTGGGGCAGATTGGCGAGGGGGATACTGGAGTGGAGCAGATTATTTTGGTTTGGAGTGGGTCAGATTGTTTTGAATTGGAGTGGGGCAGATTGTCCAGGGGCAGAATGGAGTGGGGTACTGCTCAAAGCAGGCAGCTGAAAAATGAAATGATAATAAAACTATAGTATAATTTTATTTTTTAAGTGACTGGCTGAGCTTGTAAGACATGCATCGTGTAAGGGGGGGCGGTGCCGGGCCATTGCAGGGAAGAGGAGTGGTGGGCACGATAAGTGCGCAAGTCAGTTTAGCATGCTGTCTTAGGACGGCCCCTTTTTGCCAGGTACAGGCCTTATGTTTTCAGGGCACTAAAAGATAAAAATAACAAAACAGTACCTCAATCATGTCGGGAGCAGCAGACGGTCACTGATTAGATTGAATCAATTAGTGCTTGATGCCTTCTCCACAGAGAGGAACGGAAATGATGTTAGGCCTGCCTTGACGAATGCCGAGGCTGTAAAGAACAGTACCACACAAGCCAACAAATGATAAGCAACAGGCGGTCTCCAAGCCCTATTCTGTATATAAGAGTGTCTTGCAAGCGAGATGCATGTGCTAACGCCTGCTCTCGCAATCTCAATCCTGAAAAAAGGAGTTGTGCCATCACACAAGCCTACAAAATGATGCAGCGTCGCTTTTTTTTGGTTAAAACCTTTGGCATGCTGCACATCATTGGGCCTACTGTACAGTGTGGCTAAAAAGGACTGGAAGAACTACACCACCCTCACCAGAGACCCTTCATCCGAACTTAAGACAAAAAATCACGATTATGGTCAAAGAGGCAGAGGAGAATGGCCATATCACCAAAAATGAGGCAGCCCTCTTGAGTGAAGATGACGGCGTTATACCTTATTTTTATACGTTGCCCAAAAGCATAAGAATAAGACACCCCCTCCAGGATGCTCGATCGTTTCGGGGATTGGCTCCATCCTTGAGCTTCTGTCATGGTTCTGTGACTTCTTTCTGAAACCACTCATACAGCAAACACCGACGTACCTCAAAGACACCAAAAGTCTTCTTCATCTCCTAGAAGACATGACCATCAATGATTCCTCAACCATACTGGTGATCCTTGACATAGAGAGTCTTTACACCAGCTGTTGGACGTGGCCCTCTTGGCAGGGTCATCCCTGAACTTTTTGCCTTCCTCCAATATTCTCTCTGACCTGTTTTTGTTGGTTTAATGACTCTGGGCACTTTACCACTGCTGACCAGTGCTAAGGTGCAAATGCTCTCCCTATGAAAAGTGTATACATTGATTGGTGTCCACGATTGACTTATTTGGTTTACTGTCAGTCCCCAGTACAGTGCACCATGAGAGCCAGGGCTTGTAAATACAAATGCTGCTGGTGGGCCTGCAGCACTGGTTGTGCCACCCACAGAAGCGGCCTAGTACAGGGAACATGGTAGAAAGGCAAGTTTAGTATGCCTGAATAATAAAATACATCTTTTAGTAAAGTTTATTTTAATATCCTCTGTTTGCAAATGCTACTTTTAGAAAGTTAGCATTTGCTTACCTAACCATTTCAGCCCGCCTCTGCTCTTATGTGTATCTGCTGTCTGGGGTCTGTGAGTGACAGGACTAGGGATGACAGGTGGTGAATAGAGGGATTAGACCAGGATGGGTGGAGGGAGTGCCCCTTGACTCTGAATAGGGCTGTGCTCTGCCACCACAATGCTGGCTCTGCCCCCTGGGGAGCGACTGATGACTCTGCCCTGCATCTGGTCCAGGAAGAGGGAAGACTGTCAACAGAGTGCTCCTGGCTGTACTTGTCATCACAATGCTGGCTCCACCTCCTGCGGAGCGTCTGATGTCCCTGCACTGCACACTGAAAGAAGACACCAGAGCCTGAAAAACAAAGTGCTCAGAGACTGACTGGATTAGACAAAGGCCCCCCTGGCCTGCGATAACAAAAGAAATGGTGTATAAAAGTAGGAGTCCTGCTCCTAAGAAATCAGATCCTGTTTTTGCCAAGAAGAAACTGCCTGAAGAGAAGGACCTGGGAAAGCTGCATGGAGGACTACTGTCTCTAATCCTGAGAGACTGTCCTGTGGTGGGTGCCTTGCTGCAAGAAGGAAATAGGAAGAAAAGACTGAAGGACTTTTTATTCAACTTATGCCTTTGACAATCTCCAAGGGCTTGCTTGTGATCTTGCCCCCTGAACTGCGCCCCAGGAACATTGGGCGCTAACCCCCCTGAAAGAAGGAAGCTGCTGCTGGTGTGAACTTTTCCTTCAGCGCTGACCCCAGAGACCTGAGTGCAACAGGGAAGCTGTCCCGCACTCTGAGAGCCCGTGCAGTTCATCCCGCCGAGCAACGTGACTCCTGGACACCTGCAAACGTAACTCACACCGCAAAGGCCTGCCCCGTCTGGCTCAAGCACTGTGAGCTGCTGCTACGAGTCAGGAGAGCACCGCAAGAACGGACTAACTGGTCCAAGTAACGTGAACCTGAGCCCCGAGCCGTGGAACACACCACAAAGACTGCCTGCATCGGCGCTCGCCCCCCCTTTGGGAGAAACGCTGCTGGATTGACCTCAAGCAGCTGCCCCCTCTCCAGGACCCCAGGACTCTGCCCTTATGAGCCTGCGTCCCCCGGAGCACCGCCAACCAACAGAGGAGTGACCCCATGGTCTCCGTGCCACCCCACCCTCTGGTAGGCACCGCAACGTCGGCCCGCAGCGTAGAGCTGTCTGCCCGAACCGTCAAGTGAAATTAAGGTATTGTGAACCATACACACCGTACGGCTGCATTGCTAGATACTGTGCGCATCTTATTGCTGATTTTAAAAACCTGAAGTGTGCGCTGAGAATTGTGCGCCTTCAGATAGATCCTACGCTGCGAGCTTTGCCTTTCCCTGGTAGCTGGAGCGTACGCTGAGAGCTTGTGCGCACCGTACCCTGCTAGTATGCCTCGCACTGCCAGCTCTGACCTGTACGCCATGTTTGCTGGGAGTGTAACGAGGCATACCTGTAGAACTGTGCGCTGGGCCCAAGTGAAGGATACGCTGCGAACCGTGTCTCCTGATCCCAAGACCAGCGTACGTTTGATTCAGAACAATCAGTACGTCGCGCACGTCTCCCTGAAACAGAATGCACCATACGCTTGCTCACGTGGGAAGTGTGAGGTATAGTGAGCCGCCTTCCGGAAAGCGGTACGAAACGTACAAAGAACGCTACGAGGCGCACAGACCTTAAAAGAAGTGAGAAAAACATTCAACATTGTATTTAAAGAACTGTGGCACCCCTTTTAAAGTATTGGAACACTTATTGAAGCCTGTATTTGAAACCCATCTGAAAGTTATATATATAAAGACATATATTTTTACAGACCTACAGTCTTGTGTCCCTGTGTGGTGGGTTGGTGATCATTGTGGGGGAGACTTCAAATGCTTAACTACATGTGCTCCAGAGATTAGCCTTGACTGCTTGCCCCACACTACCTAGAGGGTGAGCAGGGGTTATTTCCTGAGAGTAATCATTTGCCCTGACTTAGAAGAGAGGGTCCCTGCTTGTCGCAAGTACCTACCTGCGCCAACCAGAGACCCCCAATTCTAGCACCAGCATTCCCCAGGACAACACCATCAAGGTCCTGGGTGAAGCAATGGACGAGATTGTTTGGGAATACCAGACTCCTAAAGAGTTCATCTTGCCACCATGACACTTGAACAGAATTACTTTGAATACAAATTCACCCTTTTCCTCCACCCGACTGGAACGTCAATGGGCAGCACCTTTGCCCCTAGTGTGGCTGGCCTGTACGTCCACGATTTCGAACGTAGATTCATCCTCTCTGCCAACAACCCATATACCTCTTCCATTGCACTCTGGAACAGGTATATTGATGATGTCCTTATGATATGGAAAGGACCTGAAGACGTCTTAACGAATTTCCTCCTCTGGATCAATACCCTTGACCACAATCTCAAGTTCACCTATTCCTGGGACCAACAGGAGGTGGTCTTCCTAGAAGTGATCATCTCTAAATGTGAGGGAAGCCTCACTACTAAGACACATTACAAACAGACTGCAAAGAAAAACTTACTGGAACTTTCCAGTTTCAACCCCAGGCCCCTCCAGGAAAATCTACCATATGGGCAATACCTCCGGCTCAGGAGAAATTGCAGCAAATTGACGGATTTCCGCAATCAATCATCTGACCTCACCTCCAGACTGAAAAATCGAGGGTACCCCGAAAGGATCCTGAACAAGAGCTACAAGAGAGCATGGAACCAACCAAGGGAAGCACTCTTGGAGGACAACCCAAAAGAAAAGAAATAAATCCCCCTCACCTGTGTCACGACATACAGCACTGCATCCACTACAGTTAAGAAAGTGATAACTAAACACTGGTGGATCCTTATAAGCAGTAACAGGGCTTGAGAAAACCCCCTTTTTTCATTCAGAAATGGCAGCAGTCTTAAAGATTCTCTGGTTCATACACAACCAAGAGTTCAGGAAGGCTTGGGTGCACCCTCCGTAACTGCAGCTTGGGGTCTACCTAGAGTAGTGGGCCACTATCCCTGTGCCAACTGTAGCGTATGCCACTTGACAACACACACAAAGACCCTCAAACTTGAACCTGGGAAAACCTGGTCACAACGCTCCCACACTAACTGTAATTCCACTAATGTGGTTTATCTGATTATGTGTCCTTGCGGGTTGCGTTATGTAGGGATGACTACAGGGAAAGTTAAACAATGCTTGTGCGAACACAGAAGTAACATTAGGTGTAGGAGGATCACATCGAAATTAAGTGAGCACTACATCCAACAAAATCACACCACGAATGACTTAAAGTGGACTGTCATTGAACAGGTGAACATAGGCAGAAACATCCAGCAGTCCCTGTTTGAGAAGGAACAGAGGTGGGTCTACCGCCTGGGCTCCGACAGGGATGGGCTTAACGATAACATCCCATGGAGCACTGTACTAAGAGGATTATGACACAACCGCCATGACTCTCATACAAGCCCCAGGATAAATTTGCACACATATGCACATTCATACCATCCATTGGCCACTAGAGCCTCCGCACCACAGACTATCTTACATAGACACAGTCTCCCTATACCGACACTCCTAGGTTGACTGACATTCCGTAGTCACCCATGGTAGTTTAACAATAAGTGCACATTTGACCAGCTTCATTGCACTCCATCATGGACCCACCAACTAGTTGTACACCACCACTAAATGATTCCAAAAAATCATATGTGACTAAACAAACTGACTTGTGGCATCACTGTTAGCGCCCTTTGAGCAATGGGAAGGTTGTAAGGACATCCAAAGCTTTGCGTGGCACTAACGAGGAAGTGTGTACACTCATACACACAAGAACGCTTGCCTGTTCTGCGATTTAACCCATCCCATTCACTATATTTGCTTTGTTTTCTTTTTATCACCGTAATGCATCCCGTAATGCATCTTGAAATAGCGATGTGATGCGATTGAATATTGTCACTAAAACTTTGTTAATAATTTCAATAGGGACCATGGAAGTCAGCATTCTAGCGTTATGCTGACATTTATGGTCACATTAACCTAATCCCTTGCCCTGATTGGCCAATATTGATGACGCATACGGAATGACGTATGCACCATGACGTGGCCATCCCCGTTCCGCCGGGACGCCAACACGAATCCAGAGAGCTCCTGGGTAGCCTATATGGCCTTTAAAGGGAACCTTGGAACACTGGCAACCCATCGACAGGGTCCAGTTTCTGAGGGTCTGATCAGGTACAGAGCGGGTGCCTGGCTTTGCTGGCATGAGTAGAATCCAGCAAACCACGCGACAACACAGATAAGTAATTGGCCTGGAGGGTGGGACCTCTTTACATTGATGTACCGCGTTTCTCTCCCTTCTCCATACCGGGTGTGCCTACTAGCCATCCCCCCCCTCCCGAGACTTATGGTGTGATTAGTGATTACCCCACATGTAAGATGTAAGATTTTAACCCCTTTTTTTCATCGTGCTTTCAGCCACCCTCCACTTTGCAGTAGGCGAGTTCCTCAGAGTCACGTCAAAGAGTGTGTGTGACTTGAACGCACCCATACCACGTAATGCCTGAATACGCGTGCAGGTGAAATAGCGCTATAAAACTGGTACCATCACATTAAGAGTGGAGTTTATCACCACCACTAGGGAAAATGTGAAAACTAGGTGCACATTCATCTCTCACTATACCGCACCATAGCCTTGTGAGATATAATTGCAGTGCACGTTGAGAAGAGCATGAGTGCTTAATCAATTTTGGAACAACAAACATATTGTGACTACATCCTAAATTATCGTTTTTTTATCTATATTTAGAAAATCAAAATGGGGGAGAATGGACAACTTGCAACTGCGTTTCCAGGCTTTCTTTTTTGTATATATTAAAAAAAAGTCATACACGCATAAGGTTCGAAAGTGGTATATCTTGGTTCTCCGCTTCTAATAATGTGTTAATGCATCATCATCGGGTCTTTGTTTGTCATATGCTTACCTCTACGCTGGATGCGTAGTAGTTTCCAGAGATGGGGTCTAAAAGTGCTCATCGATCATGTGAGTTAAAAATCTTTTTCTCACCCAAAAAAAGGGGGGACTATTTATTAAATGCAATCAAGATGAGTCAAAGATTATTAAAAACGCTGTTGTACAGATGTAGATTGCGTAACTAGATCCACTATATATTCAATTAAGTATTACGCCCAGCCGGGTCTATGGGGCATTCATCAGGACTAAAGTAAGTACTTACACAACTTGTGAAGTTACTTTCAGTGGGTCTTGTGTTCCACTGTTAGTGAAGCTCAACTGTACCTGTAGTTAGAGAGACACAGAAGACACATATACATACAACAAACATAGAAATCACAATCATTTATTATCGCTAAATTTTAGCCAAAATTGTGAGTTTATACTATAGCCTGTATGATAACTGAGACATTAGAGGTGAGATTTTTTGGCCGTACACTTACGAATGAGGAGGTGTGTACATTATCTGGTTACGCTTAGTTTTCCCTGTCTGAATTTTTCTGGTTTTAATCTCTAAATACATTCTATGATCGTTTGCTCAAATATTTTGAATAAAAGTGAATATGAGATGGTTTTCATAGTTGTATTCTAATTAAACGCTTTCGTATGTTGGCGCGCAAATCATTTCAATAACGCATGTTATTAAAAGCATTGTGTAGCTCTACCATGATGGAATAAACTCTCTTTGCGATGTTATTAAGCTTTGTTATTTTCAAGAGGGCGCATTTATAAGTGGGCAAAATATGAATGGTTACGTCTCTATCTTAGAAGCTTATCCCACTTAGACCGTGAATAGCGTGTTTTTAATACTCGCGGTCGTTGCTCTTTTTAAAAAAACACGTTACCTTATATACTGAAGATGCGTGCTTCTTCGGGGGTCAAGGAAAATTTTCTCCAGAGCTGTATGGAGAATGTAGGACATATTTTAAGTATTGTTAGCCGTACTTTAAAGGACCGCGTCTCTGCCATTGTGTCGGTCTTACCAGCTGATAGCGATTTGCCTTCCTGTGCTGTCTCTGCCCCCGGAAACTCCAGATCGAGTGTTTCTTCCTTCTTATGAATGACGCTGCCCTATTTTGGCGGTCATGGTCATAGAAAGAGGACTCACAGATTTCAAATGAACATAGAGAAAATATTCTACTTCTATGTCTCATTGATTTTAGATTTGCAATATTAAATCTTCAAAGTACATAAAAATGTTAGGTGGAGGCTAATTCTTTAAAAAGAGGAAATGTGTATCTCCATTTTACGATCTCAAGAGGACATAAGATTTCTGGCATATTGATATGTATCAGTCCATCTTGTGTTCGTTGTTGTGATTTTATCTACGGGGCATATTTCTCAGTCTAGCAAGTCCTGTGTACACTCAATGTAGATATCCAGTGTCTCAGAAGGGAGGGGCGTTGCCTGTGTATATACCTAAGATGATTTTCTTTTTGTGAATCTTTTTCATTAAAATGCTTGTCCTGGGGGGCGTGTCCAAGATGGCGACGGAGTAGGACGTGCTTTCTGTCCCTCCGCCGCCGCACCTTCTTAGCTTTGTTTAGCGCCTTCCTCGAGCCTTCCTGATCACCCCCAGCTCTGCCGCGACGCCGCCAGAATCACCGGCGGAGTTCTGAAGCCTTCCGTGGCTCCGGTGGTGACGGGGGGGGCTCCACTGACGACGCTGAGGCCTGTGGCGTGACCGAGTGGCAGAGCCGGGGACTTCGTGCGGCGCCGCCAGAGTGGCTGCGCCCGGCCGCACAGCTGGGGAGACGCCCGCCGGAGGAGCCAGCCGGGGATTCACTCGTGGAGGTGCGGCCCGGCCCCGCGGGGAGCGGGGGTGCAGCGGAACCCCTCGGAGGAGCAGACAGTGAGCGGGGGAAGCCTGGTGCCTGATGGGCGTTTACTGCACTTGAGGCCGGGGATCGGGGGCCTGCACCCGGGCCTGGTGCGGAGAGCATCGGCCTCCTGGGGTGTGGCGGCGCCGGCCCGTGGCCAAAGAAAGAAGGTGGCTGCCCCGATTTCGGCAACAGAAACTGCCGGACTTCGCTGGTGACTCCCCTGGGCCGGGCCGTGGTCTGCCGGTACCACTGGACTGTGTCGTGCTCGGCGGTGGGCTGCTGGCGGTGAGCCTTGGCCCCCTGACGACCGCCGCTCTCACGTTTGGGCCCAAACAGTCAGAAGGGCCCTAGAGGGCAGCGGAGCACCCCTGAACAACTCGGAGCCCTGCTTGGAGCGGGGGCTTGGGCTGCGTCCACGCCCGAAGCAGACGGGTGAGGCCCCTTGGAGTGTCCTCGGGCCAGTAGCAGTGGGGAATAGTGTGATGTGGACATTGCTTCGAGGAGGTGGAGGGCCGGCGCCGGGGGCCCGGACCAGCAGCGGAGTCACCTGCGGAGCAGAGGAGGGGTTGCCTGCCGTGGGGGGAACATATTGGAGGGCGCACCCCCGGTTGCAGTAACTGAGTGGAAGGTGTTGGGCGAGTTCCGATGGCTCAACGGAACCGCAAGGACAAGCTGGGCAAGGAGTGGCCTACAAGGGGGACGCAAGCGGCGGGATCCCCTAGCACTAGCTCGTCTCCCTGGCTGCGGGAGGATGAAGCACCAGCCACCAAAGCATTCATGCTGGAGCTTTTCTCCGCCATCAAAGAGGACCTCTCTGAGCTTCGTTCCCAGCTCGCCTCCGATCTTAGGGAGGTTAGGAGAGATGTGGATGGCATTGGCGAAAGAGTCGCGACGCTGGAGGAACACAACCTGGGCCTAGTGGGGGATGTGCAACAGCATCAGCAAGATGTGATCAGGCTGACGGAGCAGAACCTGGATCTTCAGACGCATGCAGAAGACCTGGAGAACCACTCTTGCCGAAATAACATTCGCATTCGAGCGGTGCCATGGGGCGGAGAGACAGAAGACCTGCGCGGCTACATAGAAGCACTCTTTCTACACGTCCTGGAGGAGGAAGACCTTCATGAAGTCAGAATGGACTGGGTGCATAGGGTCGGGCTGCCAAGAGGCGTGGGAGGCCCGCCCCTGGACATATTGTTTTGCATCCACGACTTTCAACTCAAGGAGCGTATCCTTCGGAAGACGAGAGGTATCACAGATTTGCAGTTTAGAGAACACCGCCCCCAGCTTTTCCAGGACCTGGCTGCATCGACGCTGCAAAAGAGACGCAACTCCAAACCAGTGACATAATTTCTGCGAGAGTGTGGTGTGGCGTACTTTTGGGGGCATCCCTTCCGTCTCATCTTCAGATGGCAGAATAGACTGGTCCAGGTCCGCTCTTTGCAGGCTGCAAAAGAGCTTCTGGGCATGGACGACGCGGCCCCCTCCCCGAGTGATGGGCAATCTCCAACGCGACGAAGGTGGCGATCTTCCTCTTGGCAGAGAGTGGGGCCTCCGTTGACGCAGAGTAGGCCGGATCCCTCGGCCGGCCAACAGGAGAGAAACGAAGCTGTGGCCTCTGTGGCGAGTGCAACGGAGTCGCAATCACCAGAAAGTTCAGGTGCGGCGTGATCACGAGGGAAAGGCTGATAGGCGGCGGGGGACCGACCCCCTCCACTCAGGTACTGTGGTTACTATGTACTTTTGGGGAAGACAACCCGGTCCAGGGAACGTGCGGGACACCGACTTGACCCTCACCCGCCGTTCCTCAGGGGTTCCTGTGAACTGCTCTATGGTGGCTCTTTCTTTTTTTTTTCTTCTTCTTCTGTGTCTTTTTTCTTTGCAGTTGAGGGCAGGGGAGGTACTACGGTTGAGGCTCTCCGGTCCTGGGGAAGGGAAGGGGGGAGGCGGGGTGGGGGGGGTTTGGAGAGGAGGGAAGGGGGTGGGTGGTGATGGCGTGAATGTGTGTGGCGATATGTTGTGGTTTCGGCACTCTGCTCTGGGAGGGTTCGCTTTTCCCCGGGAGGATGGGCACGCTGTTCTGAGACCTGGCTGGGTGATTGGAGTCCTGGGGTTGAATGGGTGGAGGTGACTGGGGAGGCGGGCATGATTCCTGGGAAATGGGGGGCCCGCTGGCGGGTCCTGAGAGAGGGCTGGATTTGTTAGGGGACCAGGGATGTTGGATGAAGTGGTACTTACTGCTCTTGGGATGGTTGGATGCTGAGCTGGATGGGGGATTCTATCTGGGATGCCGATCACTGTAGGTACGTGGAATGTGAAGGGGTTAAACTCCCCTCAAAAAAGGCAAAAAGTGTGGAAATACATTATAGACCATAGCTTGGATGTGGTGGGTCTCCAGGAGACACATTTAGCGAGGAAGGACGAAACCCGCCTTAAGCATAGACATTACCCGCTTATATATAGGTCCTCTGCCCTTACTAAGCACAGGGGGGTGGCCCTTATGTTCAGTTCTGCGGTACGGTTTCAACCATTGGGGGTTAGAAGCGATAAGGAGGGTAGGTGGATCCTGGTCAAGGGTATGCTCCGCGGCAAACTATGCACTTTTCTGGTACTATACGCTCCCAATGCGGGACAGAATAGGTTCCTCCAGGACCTACTGTCTACTGTGGAGGACTTTGTTGAGGGGGCACTCTTTATGCTAGGGGATTTCAACCTGGTGTGGGATCGTGATCTGGACTGCTCTCTCCCTCAGAGGGCTGACGCTGGAATCTTCTCGGCTGAGACATGTAGGAGATTCGCCGACCTGGGGCTGATCGATGGGTGGCGTGCCTTGCATCCCCTTGTGAAGGACTACACCTATTATGCCCATGTTCACCATACTTATTCCCGTCTGGATTATGGATTCCTGGGCCAGTCCCTTCAGGGTTCCCTAAATTGTGCTACGATCTTCCCCCTGTCAGTTTCCGATCACAGCCTGCTGGCCCTTTATGTACATTGGGCCCCGGACTCCTCTGGGACACGCAAGTGGTGTTTCCCAGCCTCACTGGTCAGAGATGACCCATCCTGTAAGGCACTGCGGGTAGCAATCCAAGACTTTTTTTTACCTTAACCCTGTAGAGGACACCTCGATCTTTGTCACCTGGGATGCCTTCAAGGCGTCGGTCAGAGGTAGCTGCGTGGCTCTCAACGCGGCTCTTAATGGACTGCGGCAAGAGGAGAGGGAAGGATTGGAGGCGGAGTTGCGCCATTTGGAACAGACTCTTAAACAAAACCCCACTAGACAAACGCTCCGCGCGTTGACAGCGGTCCGGGGTAAGCTCAGGAACCACTATAGCAACAGAGCGGAATTTATTCTCCTTAAACTGCACCGGCTCTCTTACTCACAGGGTAACAAGATTGGGAGGCACCTTGCGCGTCAGTTGAGGGCCAAGCGTGAGAAGGAATACATCGAGGGCATTCAGGACTCCGGGGGGAACTGAAGCATCGCGATGAGGACAAGGGGGAACTCTTTTGGGAGTTTTATGCGGCACTATACTCGGGGGACATTTTGGACCCGGAGGCCCAATGTGACTATCTTAATACACTCCCGCTCCCTCGCGTCTCCCCCGGGTGGAATGAGCTGCTTGAGGCTCCCATCACTAGGGAGGAGGTTCTGACGGCAATTAAGAATTTGAAACCCAACAAGGCACCCGGAGCAGACGGCTACACAGCACTCTTTTACCAGACCTTTGCTGCAGAGGTTTGTGATTATCTAGTGCTCCTCTTTAACGCAATGGCGGAGTCTGGTACGACCACGGGCTCCATGGCGGAGGCAGTTATCTCAATCATCCCCAAGCCAGGGAAAGACCCCACCGATGTGCCTCATATAGACCTATAGCCCTACTGAATATAGATGCCAAACTTTATTCCACTATATTGGCGTCCCGGTTACAGGACCTCATGCCTGTTCTCATCCACCCCGACCAATCTGGTTTCATTAAGGGGCGCCAGACTCACGATAACACTCGCCGGGTAGTACACCTCATTGAAAAGGCTAACCGCTTTCGTATCCCTGAGGTCCTGGTGGGGTTAGATGCAGAGAAAGCCTTTGACCGGGTGGACTGGGGGTTTCTGTTCCAGACCCTAACGGCTTTTGGCTTCTCGCCTAGATTCCTATCCATGGTTGGAGCGAATTACAGCTGTCCTCGTTCCAGGGTCTCGGTCAACGGTCATCTATCTACCTTCTTCCCCCACTCCCGCGGCACGAGGCAGGGGTGCCCACTCTCCCCCCTGCTCTTCGCCCTGAGTATAGAACCACTGGTGATCGCGGTACGGGAACACCCAGGCATCCAGGGCCAACCTTTCACGGGCGAACTGCACAAAATCGCTTTATTCACGGATGACGTCCTACTATCCCTTTCGGACCCCGCAAATTCCCTCCCCCATGTTCAGACCGAACTGGCGCATTTTGAGGTGGTGGCGGGCTTTAAAGTCAACTACTATAAGTCTGTTATTTTAAACCTCATGCTCCCCCTGGCTGAGGTAGACCGCCTTCGCCCGCTGTCTCCCTTGCAGTGGACCCTTTCTTCCCTTCTGTATCTGGGAGTCCACCTTACTCCCACAGTGGGGAAGCTGTACGCTGCCAATCTCCCCCCCCCTGCTGGTGAGTATCCGTTCCAGACTGAGGCGATGGTTACCTCTGTACATCCCGTGGTTGGGGAGGATACACGCGATCAAAATGACACTCCTCCCTAAGTTGCTTTATCTCTTCCAGGCACTTCCTATCGTCGTGGACGCTGACTTCTTTCGAAGCGCTAAAACCCTTATGCTCCGCTTTATCTGGCAAGGTGGTCGAGCTCGCTTTTCCTTTACCACTTTAAGACGCCCGAGGGGGGTGGGGGGGGGGGGGTGGGGGGGTGGTTGGCCTCCCAGATGTACTTCTCAATTACAAGGCAGCGCAGCTCAGGGTGATGGTGGAATGGTCTCAGCCTCTGTCGGAAAAGCACTGGCTGCATATGGACAGGAGTGTGGCGGGAAGATCGATATGGGATTTAGCTTGGAAACCCAAGGGAGACAGACCAAAGAATGCGTATATTAGCACTCCCACCGGCAACACCCTGAAGGTGTGGGACTCGGTCGCCGGGGACGAGAGATGGACGACGTTTCCCTCTCCTTTCACGCCGATCCATTTTAACCCGGCTTTCCCTCCTGCTTTACTCGAGGGGCCCTTTGATGAGTGGAGGAAAGGGGGTTGCTTCGCCCTTACCCACTTGTTTCATGGAGAGGCACCGCTCACATTTGACAACTGTAGACGGGACTATGAGGTCCTACCAACGGATCGGTACCATCATGCCCAGCTACTGCACTGGGTGCTCTCCCCCGCTGTTCGCGACGCAGCCACTAGAGCGCTTACCCCCTTTGAGGCCTTCATTTCCCAGGCCACTGGCATGCGGGGAGCCATCTCTTTCTTATACCGTCCCCTCTTATCCACAGCGACCTCCTCCAGACCGCGATACATGGGCCTCTTGGAAGAATTGTTGGACCGTGGGATATCAGATATCGAATGGTCACAACTGTGGAGAGACTTGGCGAGGCACAATCATTCTATTGAACTCCGTGAGGCCCATCTTAAGACGATGATGGATTGGTATCTCACCCCCGCTAAACTACATCGCGTGTTTCCTGGCACTTCCGACAGATGCTGGCGGGGTTGTGGCCTGTTAGGTGACTTCCGCCACATCTGGTGGGACTGCCCCGCTATCCGCCCCTACTGGGAGGAGATTCCCACATTAAAGACATCCTGGGCTACCCCTGTGGCTAACTCAATGGCACACATGTTATTAGAACTCCGTGATCCTTTGCTGGAACATCAGACCCGGGCGTATAAGAAAATCCTTTGGTTGTGCATTGGGGCGGCGAAGACCACCCTAGCGGCAGCATGGAAAAAGAGGGGGGCCCCAGCAATCTCTCTGTGGCATGCTAGACTATGAAGATTGTTAAGCTTGGAACGTATGGCTGAGGTCTTTTTGGGCGATTTTAAAAACATTGCCTTTCGTTGGGGTCCGCTGGTTTGGTTCCTATCTTGCCATCGGCAGTAAACCCGCCTACGTTGGGGAGCCTACATCTCTTCCAGGTATGAATGCTGGCACAAGATTGAGGGTGAATGCGGAGGGACGCCACCGCCGGGTAGGGGACTGGGGGTGGGTGAGGGAAGTTTCTTGTTATAGTTTATTTGGGACATTACTGCCTTGCCTGTGGCGGGAGGCTCTCGGCTGTTCGTCCAAAAGGACTTCTGCCGGTTGCAGTTTTTCGCAGCTAAAGTGACTCTATGGATCTATGTACCATTGCCTGGGCGCACCAGGCCTGGGCTACATCTATGGTGACTGCTTAACTTAAGAGCCCTAATAGCCCGATGATTGGACTGCCCGTGACTTTCAGAGCCTCCAGCCTGCCTTGCTTAACCCCCTGCGAGGGATGTTGTGCGAGATTGTCGCAAGATTCTTTGTTTTTTTATCAATAAAATAACCTTTGACAAAAAATAAAATAATAAAAAAAATAAAAAAATGCTTGTCCTGTGTACATACACCAAATGATTCTGTTACAATGGAGTTGATGCCATGGTACATCATCGAGTCCCAAAACATTCGTCTGAAGACGGTCCACCCATCTTTGCTCTTTTTCAAAAAGAACTCTTTCTGCATTGTGGTTTTTAATTTGCAACATTTCAATTTGCTGTCCATCTTATTTCCTCAGCTGTGTGGTTTTGTTCCAGGAAGTGTTTACTCATTTTCGTTGTTACTTTTTTTGTCTTAATGTTACTCTTGTGTTCCCTGATTCTCAATTTTACTTTCCTGCACGTCATACCAATGTATTTCATGTTACATGGACATAGAATCATGTAAATAATGTGGGTCGAGTTACAGTTCGTATGTTGTTGTTGTATCCATACTAGGGTATCTGACAGGTTCAGGGTTTTAGTAACAGACGTAAGTTTACAAACCATGCAAGTTCCACATGGGAAATGTCCTGTAATGGGAACCATGTTCCAATTCCTTATAGTCCCTGTGTTCTATTTCAATTGGGGTCTTGTGTGGACTAACATGTCCTTGATGTTCCTGGTCTGTTTATTGGCAAATCTTGGTTTTGGCCAGTTCAATTTTCCAGATGTCAAAATTCTCAGATTCTTTTTTTTTTAAAGACCTTTATTGATGAGCATGGATATACAATAGCAAACATACAGCCACTTTGGGTCGGCTGGGAATATTTCCAATGATCATAACAGGATGAATGAATACACAGCCCTTCAGCTGACAACCCTAGGGCCCGGCGGCAATTAAACAAACATGTCATGTCATACATAAATCACAGGAGGAATAAGGTCTTTGTTTTGTATTTTTGAAAACCACCCAACCAAAAATTAGAAAATAACTGCGGAGGCTAAACGCAAGGCCGATACGTAAGTAATCCTTCTGGGGAGGAAGTACCACACCTACAACTGTTACGTAGTAACAAGTGAAATTGAAAAGCTATAAGAAGAGCAGACGGGAGGGGGAAAGGGGGGAATAGAGCAAGCCAGCAAAACATAGACAAAAATCCAAACTAGAAGGAACATCACGCTAAGGGGAGTGCAACACCTCCGGTGGAGGCACAAAAGGGGGAGTACAAATTTCACCACGATACTGGTTCCACTGATTCCACACCCTCCCCCACTTCTTGGGCCTGCCCCGAGCAATATAGACTGTTTTTTCACGAAACATGCACCAGTCCATGTTTCTAGACCAGGCCGACAGACTGGGTGCCCTCGACGATCCCCACAAATGTGCAATGTCACGCTTAGCGATCATATTACCCAAGGTGGCCCACTGTGTCTGCGCTACATTATAATCGTTGGGCTCCCACACATTCAATAGACACCTTTGGGCCTCAGCCAAAAGCGAAACCCCCGTCACCTCGGTCATAACACCATGCACACGATTCCAAAAAGACACTACAGCCGGACACTCCCACAGAATATGAAGGAATGTACCCACCATTCCACACCCGCGCTTACATAAATCATCCGAAACATACCCCATAAATAGCAAGCGAGGACCCGTCATGTACACTCGGTGTAGGATTTTCAACTGCACCAATCTCAGACAGGCCGAGATTGCTACCTCCTTTGGGGAGGATATCGCCGCCTGCCAGTCCTCATCATCCAGTTCCAGTCCATCACTGGTCCAGGCCATATGGAGCTGTAGAAGAAGGTCCGCTCGGTCATTTATAAGCTTTTTATATATAAGTGAGATCGTACTGTCCGGGACATGTCCGTCGAGTACTCTGTCCTCCAGGGGTGAGGATTCTGGAACGAGCGTGCCGGCCGGAAAAACAGAGGAAAGGGCATGTCGGACCTGCAGGTACCGAAAGTATTCTCGATTGCTGAGTTTGAATTCAAGTTGCAGCTCTTCAAAAGACTTTATCTTGTCTTTTCGCCAAAGGTCCCCCACCCTACTAATCCCAATGAGGTCCCACTTTTCGAATCCCTTGGTGGTCCACAAATTGCCCAACCTCTCAGCTGCGTAGAGTGGAGTCGCTCGAGTGAGAGTGTCCAACCAGCCCATAGCAGCATTAGCGTTATACCAGACCCGCACCGCCACTCTGGTGGGCCCCGTCAACGCAACATCAGACCGTTTGGAATAAAGCGCCCTGTTATAGTCCCCGCCCGGCAGCAACCATTTGTCCATAGCAAAAGCCGGGTTGGGAGCTGGACCATACATCGCATGATTAACTGAGCTCAGTTGTGAGGCCCAGTAATATCGTCTTATATCCGGTAACGCTATGCCACCATCATACCAATAAGCTTAACTTGGCTAAGCATAAGCTTAGCCAAGGCAATCCGGGGACGTCCGGCCGACAGCAGTTTCCTTTGTAGGCACTCGATCTCGTGGAAGTAGCTGGAAGGCACTGGATCCAGTGTGTTTTGGAGCGCATATAAAAATCTGGGGAGGGACATCATTTTGAATAAGGCTGCTCTGCCCACCAGGGACAGCGGCAGTCTGCTCCAGGCTTTCACGTCCGCTTTTAGGCGAAGAAGCGGGGGAAGTAAGTTACGCTGATACCTAACAGCCGGATCACGCGAGACATAGATACCTAAATATTTGAACCCGGTGGATGAAATCTGTATCGGACAATTGCGCGGTACGAGTGGAGCATCTTCTGTGAGCGAGTAAACGCAAGACTTCCCCCAATTGATGACTAGTCCAGAGTTCCTCCCAAAGGAATTAAGGACGTCGAACAATACCCCCAGAGATTTCCGAGGGGAGGTGAGGTAAAGGAGAATGTCGTCCGCATTAAGTGAGATGCGATCTTCAAAACCGGGAGTCCACCTGATACCTCTGAGGGACAGCTCCCTTCGCAACCAAGCGGCCAAGGGCTCCAGAGCCAAGGCAAAAAGCAGCGGAGACAGAGGGCACCCCTGTCGCGTACCCCTCCCCAGAACAAAGGGAGCCGACACTCGACCGTTAATGACTACCTGGGCTAGGGGCTCTTCATAGAGCAACCGGACCCATCCGATGAACACCGGCCCGAAACCGAACTTCGCCAGTGCTGCCCATAGGCATGGCCATTCCACTGTGTCGAATGCCATAGTGGCATCCAAAGAAACTAAAATGGCAGGTTCACGCAACGTCTTCGCCCTCGCCAGCACGCCATGAAGACGGCGTAAATTCCACCCGGTATTGCGGGCCGGAATAAAGCCGGACTGATCCGGGTGCACCAAATCACTGATCACTTTAATCAGACGGTTAGCTAACATTTTTGCCAAAATTTTGGGCTCCACATTAAGAAGTGAGATAGGTCTATAGGATGTACAGAATTCACGGGGTTTACCCTCTTTAGGGATCACCATGATAGACGCTAAACGCTGGTCTGAGGGAAGCGAACCCCTCTCCCTGGACTCCAAGAACATCGAGCAAAGGTACGACGCCATTTTGCTCGGACACAACTTGTACAGCTCGATGGGTATGCCGTTCGGCCCCTGCGGCTTTCCCAGAACGGATGGAGCGAATAGCGAGCGCTACTTCATCAGTGGAGAAGTCCGCCTCCATTAGCTCTCTGTCAGATTCGGACAAGCAAGGCAATGCGATATCCCTAAGCAAAAGATGGGAGTCTTCCTCCGGCCGGTCCGAGACCGGCGCATACACCGTTCGGAAGTGGCAGGCGAACTCCTCCACGGTCTCCAACGGATCCGTCACGCGTACACCATCCACTCGCTCAACCACCGGCACCAATCGATTCAGTCTCTCCCTCTTGTCCAGCCAAGCTATCAACTTCCCCGCCTTGTCGCCCACATCATACAAACGGCCCTGTTGCTCTCAACTCATGGCTTTCGCAGCATTCGTAACCAAGGCTTTATAGTCAGACTGCTTCAATTGCAACACATGCACCTTTTCACGCGTGACCCCACACTCAAGATCCCTCTCCAAAGCCACTATATCAGACTCCATCTGCTCCACCTCTCCTTTGTGGCGCTTCTTAGAGCTAGCGACCAGCGAGAGCGCCAGTCCCCGTATCACAGTTTTAAAGGCCTCCCATAGGGACACAGACGAAGACACCGATCCCACATTTTCAGCGAAGTAGTGATCAATGGCTTTGATCACCCCAGCCCTGGTCTCCGGAACACGGAGATGCCAGGGATTAATTGGGGCGATCCGGCCCCCTGCGTGTAAATGGAGATCTATATGGACCCATAGCGGGGAGTGATCCGAGATGCCTCTCGGCAAATGTCGGGCCTCTCGCACCGTTGTAGCTTGGGCTGCGGGCACAAGAATATAGTCCAGTCTAGCTAAGCTCCCATGGGCCCCGCAGTGGAAAGTATATTGGGCCTGCCCTGGGTGAAGCATCCGCCAACAATCCACCATACCAAACGTTTCCAAGAAACCACTCAGGCAGGACTGCGATGGTGTAAGAGCCCTGGGGGGATGTCGATCCTCCAGGCCGTTAACCACCGAATTGAAATCCCCTCCAATCACCAGAATCCCCTCAGGAAGCCTCAATACCAGTTTCCCCAGGTCGACAAATGTAGTGGCCTGCAAACCCGGGGGGACATGTATCGAGAGGATGGCGACCGTTCTCCCCTCCCACCTGCCAACAATCGCTGCATACCTTCCCCTATCGTCCAATATCGTTTCATCAATCTCCAAGGGAAGGGAACTACGGATCATAACCCCAGCCCCTCTAGAGCCCGAAGTGAATCCCGAATGTGCCACCAGTCGGTAGCCCCTCCGGTTCATTGCATGGAACATGTTCCCCACCAAGTGTGTTTCTTGCAGTAATACAATGTCGGGGGAATGGCGCTTTACATATTGGAGTACAATCCCCTGTTTTATTTTGTCCCCCAAGCTGTTGACATTCCAACTCAAGACTCTCAGCCCCCTACCCCCATCCCGAAAAAAGTAGCAGGGTCCCCCAAACCCCACGAAGGAAACACAGAATAATCCATTCAGCAATACGTAGCCTCGAAAACAATGCAAATAGTAGAAAGAAGAACCCCCCCTCCCCCAAAATACCCAGAACAACAACCCCCCACCCTGCACCCCTGTGATAAAACCAGAAACCCACCTCATTCTGCAGTGTCCCTGTCGCCCTACCCCAGAAAAATAATCTACAAGTAGAACAGGAAACACCCCAGGAGGAGGAAAAGTCCCGAACTCCCCGCTGCCCCAGGGTTTGTCTTTAAGAGTATCATTGACCCAAAAACGGATAGCAATCCACCGCAGCACGGCACAATGGTAGCAGACGCCAGTGGCCCTACTCCTCCTGGTCCCATTGGCTGTCTTCAGCACCTCTGGATTGTCCCGCATCGGGCGGGGAAAAGCATAGCATACTTCATGCCCAGGTCTCTTAGTCTCCGCTTCACCCCAGAAAATCCCAGTCTCTGCTTCTGCACCGATGGGGTAAAATCAGGGTAGAAGTTGATGGACGCATTCTCGAACTTGGTGGGACCGCTAGTCCTCGAGGCCTGCAAAATGGCGTCTCTGTCCCTATAGTTGAAGATCTGCGCAATGATGGGTCGCGGTGTAGCCCCCTGCTTGCGTTTACCGCTCGGGATTCTATGGGCATGCTCCACCGCAAAAAGGTTACTCAGGCCCTTAGGGGCTAGGTGGTTGAGAATCAGATCTTCAACAAGTCCGTCGATTGATCGGCTGAGGACTCCGGAACTCCGACTATGCGGACATTATTGCGCCTAGCGCAACTTTCGAAATCCTCAAACCGGTGGGCAAACTGGCCACTCGAGGTCTGAAGAGTCCGGATCTCAGACTGGAGATCGGAGACATCGGTGGTGAGACTGGCTGTTTTGATATCCAACGACTTGACTCTCTCATTAGTCTTGGCCAAGTCCGCCCTAATCAAGCAGACATCCACCGCCACAGTGTCGATCTTGGCCGCCAAGGTATCATATTGTTGGCCCATCGATGATTGTATACTCGCTATGGCGCCCATCACTTCTCGAAGAGTTGGCTCCTCCGACTCAGGTGGGCCACCACCAAGGTCCTCCGGGGTTTTGCCAGTCCCGCTAGGCGAGCCCTTGTTGCACGCAAATCTGTCCATAATGGTGGTCTGAGTTGTGCCACCGCGAGTCGCGTTCTTGAGGGACCGCTTGTCACTATCAGGCTTGCCCGCCATGGTGGGCTGCGCGCCCCTTAGGGGCTTTTGGGACCCGGTGTAAATGGCTCCCCACAAGGAAAAGCAACGAGAGACTGAAGTGCAGGGCATCGGTGAAGAGCAGTCAAGCGAGTGCGCTCACAGGCCAGCTTGATCACTAGGCAGCCATCTCCCAACCTTCTTAGTCAGGAAAAGCAAAACCGAAAGTAGACCCCGGGTATTCGTCCCCTTCCACACGCCGTTGTTGTTCAACTACTTTCGGGGTGCTCTGGATGCCCAAGTCCCGGGATGAGCCACGATGTAGGCCCTCAGGCTTCAGGAAGAAGTAATTTGGGCGTCCAGCATCCGATACAAAGTCTGAGAAAGGCCCTTCAGATCAGGAGAGTCTCAGCTACTAGAAAAAACAGGATTAGTGCCAGGATAGACGGTGGAGGCGGCGAGGGTTTCGGGAGCTCACAGCTCACATGACCATCTTGGATGCGCGCTAAGCTCCTCCTCCCAATTCTCCGATTCTTGATAATTTTCTTCACTTCATTAGTATCTGGACTGTAGGTGGTTTCACATGTCATCAGATCCTCAATGGATTCTTTCGGGACAGTCTCCAAGAGGCACTCACGAGGTTGGTTTCTGGCTCGCTTTTGACATTTTCGTATTATTTTTGTTAGATAATTCCTCTTCTGTAATTTGACAATAAGGTCTCTTGCTTGTTTTGTATAATCCTGTAGTTTGCTGCAATTCCGTTTCAGCCTTAAGAATTGGCTGTAGGGTAAATTGTCTCTTAACGGTCTTGGGTGAAAGCTCTGATATGATAATAGGCTGTTTTTTGCTGTGGGTTTGTAATATGTTTTGGTCTCAATCTTTCCTTTCTCCACAAATAATGTTATGTCCAAAAAATCCAAGTGGTCTTTGTCTGCTGTAAACGTGAATTTAAGACATCTGTCTCTGTTGTTTAACCATTCCATGAATTTTTCTAGATTCTCATTTCCATCTTTCCAAATCAATATAAGGACTTCCCAGCCTCTACCCGTCCCTTGACTCTCCGCCGAGATCTACCTTCATCTGACTCCCCAGCCTCTACCCGTCCCTTGACTCTCCTGAGGTCTCCCTTCATCTGACTCCCAGGCCTCCCCATCCTTTGACTCTCCACTGAGGTCTCCCTTGATCTTACTCCCCAGCCTCTATCCGTCCATTGATTCTCTAACGAGGTCTCCCTTCATCTGACTCCCCAGCCTCTACCTATCCATTGACTCTCTCCGAGGTCTCCCTTCATCTGACTAACCAGCCTCTTCCCGTCCCTTGACTCTCCGCCGAGGTCTCCCTTCATCTGACTCCCCAGCCTCTACCCATCCCTTGACTCTCCCCAGGGGTCTCCCTTCATTTGACTCCCCAGCCTCTTCCCGTCCCTTGACTCTCCCCCGAAGTCTCCCTTCATCTGACTCCCCAGTCTCTATCCATCCCTGGACTCTCCCCTGAGGTCTCTCTTCATCTGACTCCTCAGCCTCTACCCATCCCTGGATCTCCCCAGAGCTCTCCCTTCATCTGACTCCCCAGCCTCTTCCCGTCCCTTGACTCTCCCCCGAGGTCTCCCTTCATCTGACTCTCCAGCCTCTACCCATCCCTGGACTCTCCCCCGAGGCCTCCCTTCATTTGACTCCCCAGTCTCTACCCAACCCTGGACTCTCCCCGAGGTCTCCCTTCATCTGACTCCCCAGTCTCTACCCATCCCTGGACTCTCTCCTGAGGCCTCCCTTCATCTAACTCCCCAGCCTCTACCCGTCCCTGGACTCTCCCTTGAGGTCTCCCTTCATCTAACTCCCCAGCCTCTACCTGTCCCTTGACTCTCCCCCGAGGTCTCCCTTCATCTGACTCCCCAGCCTCGACCCCTCCCTTGATTCTCCCCCGAGGTCTCCCTTCATCTGATTTCCCAGCCTCTATCCATCCCTTGACTCTCCCCTGAGGTCTCACTTAGTCTGACTCCCCTTTTCTCTGACATCTCCAGGTTTCAGTCTTTCCTCTTTGCGGTCCCCAAAGACGCTCAGCTCAATACGGGGCCTATCCATTACATTTCCCTGTCTGTGACCATCTTGGAGACCTCTCCTCATGAATGTGGACCCCAGCGCTACTGTCTGTAGAAGAGAGCAGAACACTTCCAGTGAAGTAGGCCCCCCAGGGTTGCAGCCCCAGGGAGACTCCAGCTCACGTCACGTTTAAAATATTTATTTTAAAAGAAGGATGAGTAAACACCACATATTAAATGCACCTGCAGCAGAATCCTGTGAATGAACACCTATGACAGGCCAGGCCCTTCAATGTGATGTCACGAGGTTCGCCTAAGAACCAGCAGCAGAATCCTGTGAGTGGAACCCCTGTGACGTGCAAGGCCCTAGTGTGATGTCACGAGGTCCACGCTAGCATCAGCTGTAGAATCCTGTGAGTGGAACCCCTGTGACGTGCAAGGCCGTAGTGTGATGTCACGAGGTCCACATTAGCACCAGCTGAAGAATCCTGTGAGTGGAACCCCTGTGAAGTGCAAGGCTGTAGTGTGATGTCACGAGGTCCACACTAGCACCAGCTGAAGAATCCTGTGAGTGGAACCCCTGTGAAGTGCAAGGCTGTAGTGTGATGTCACGAGGTCCACGCTAGCACCAGCTGAAGAATCCTGTGAGTGGAACCCCTGTGACAAAGCAGGCCAGGCCCTCCAATGTGATGTCATGAGGTTGCCGCTAAGTGCTGAGGGGAGGCCTCCACCGCAGCAGAGACAAGCAGAGGCCACTGATGGGGAATAATGTCGGGTTGGATGGGATCGTCTTTGAGGTTCATCCAGGTTCGTTTTTGGGACAATTTTTTTTTCTCCGGGAAATTGAATTAAAACCGTGTCTCGCCTGCTCCCCCCTTACACTGCCAACGCCTGTCATCGCCCATTAACCAGTGATGTATGATGACATATTGAATAGTCTATATTGTGACGTGTCTTTGGTATAAAAGGCTGGTAACCAGGCAGCCGCAGCATTGCACCCGTGGGTGTCTTTGGTATAAAAGGCTGGTAACCAGGCAGCCGCAGCATTGCACCCGTGGGCACCGGACGGAGAGGACCGCTGCTGGCGGTTGGAGCTGAGGCCCGCAAGAGGCGGAAGCAGCGGGGGCCTGTCAGGCTCCAAAAAGAAGTGGGTGGGGATGGGTCTAAAGCAGTGGTTCCCTAACATTTTTGACCTGTGGCTCCCTTGACCTAATTGTCAGTTGGCCGTGGCTCCCCACCATTTTTTTACCGGTGGGGGATGTAAGCCCGACCAAGGGAAGACCGAGGCCCGTATAAATTTGAAAAAGTGTCTAATAAATCAGCTTATTGTAAAGTAAACTCTTGCAAGCTCACCTGTGTCCCTGTGAATGCCAAGCTTCGAGAGCACAAGAAGATACACACACTATCCAGGGGAGACAGTAACGATGGAGTGTTGGATTACCACACGCCATCTCCCCTTGTGCACCAGAAAGAAATACCTTTTACAAAGCACACAGTATTCCCCTATTCTCGTTCCCTGGGCTTCTAAACCTTTCCCAAAGATCTGCACGCCCACAGTCCTTTGCAAAGTTATCCTCATATTCTAGAAGACAGAAACAGGAGCAATTGCAGTAGTAATCTTCTCGACTAAGGTGACTCAGAGTTCAATCTGTTAGCTGAGCAGATGGTTTGGGGGCAAAGGTATGCTGCAGCCAGAGAGTTTTAGCACAGCACTGTTTTAATACAAATGTGAGCTCTACTCAGATTTTAACTTCCTGCATCTCTCTGCAAATTCTGCTTGCAGCCCCAAGGAATGATGATGTGTTGTGGAAAAAGAATGATGAGGCAATTTGAAGCTGTTTTCAATAACATAAGAAGCAACCTTTTGGTAAATGCATACCATTGTATAATGAGACTGAATGCTTTATGTAATGTTGGCATATTTAAACTGGGACTGGAGCCAGAATGGAGCAACGTAAGCCAGTGAGAGCTGTGCTCTGCTCCAAGCTGAGACACTGACACGACCAGGAGATCCCGTACAGATTTTGATCAACTCACCCAGGTGGAATTCGAAACATGATAACCAAGAGCAACCATGACATTATGCCTCTAAAAATCTACACTCTACTTGGCAAACAGCGAATATTGTCAGTCTTGCTGCGGATTTCAATTCCCGCTAATGGCACGGGATGCTGCCCAACAAACAAACATGTGGTAAAGAAATCGCAAGCTCTCATTATAGCTCTAATATGAAATTGTCCTGTTTCTAATTCGTCCCATCTTGTCAAGTTGCTGTTTGGAATTGCCAACAGTTCTTTAATTGGGTCGGCACTTCATATGTTTTTTCGTTTGAGTACCAGAACTTCTCCTCTGCTGTGGACAGCACCAGCACTCGTACAGGTTGCAGGGTAGCTGAAGTGGTGGTATGTGCTGCAGCGCAGGTGCTGCTCAACTACTACTGATGATGGCGACAGAGTGGAGCATATATGTGCGCCTCCCTGAGAGCTGGATGCCAGTGCAGGCTTACCGACTCCATGGCGCACACATCTTATATCTCTCTCACCATCTTGTCATTAGTGGTGCCAAAAGTGCCAAGCAACTTGCATTTCCTGCAGCCAATAAGTACAGCTGCTCAAGAAAACAAACTACACAATTTTCCCTTTTGATTCACAAGTTTACATGCAAAACGCATTTTCTGCTAACATGCCTTTCCAACCTCTCTGGTAGCCCCTGTCTTTTGTTCTTAATTAGAGAGGCTTGTGTCTTTCAATTCTGGGTCACAGGCTGCTCCGGTACATACAAGACACAGTGCATGCCTGTTAACCATGAGTGGGCCGTGATTCTGTCCTCTTACCTATGTAACTTGAGAAGAGGGTCCCACGAGGCATGGCAGAACACGGCAGGCAGCAGTAACGCTGAACAATCTGCTGTGTATGCCGGCGTATGCGGAGGCTAAGTCTGTGAAGGAAAGCAAGCACGTAGGAGTGCACGTATGCATGTATGGCGGCAGTGTGCTCTTACTGGGCAAAACCATGTTCCTGGATTGTGCAGGCGGCATTTCTAACTCCCCCTTAGGTCGCGCTGCGGCTACAATAACCTTCAATTGCTCGTTGCATTCAGGTCCTGGTAGACAGTCTTGCTCAACACACGGCCAGACACTATTTTCCCACATCATGCGCGGCGCCCCAGGCAACTCATAACGGCGCACCGGGGCGCCGCGGGGCACAGTTTGGGAACCGCTGGTCTAAAGGGACAAGGTGAGTATATAAACCAAACGAAAACTGAACTGAAAACCGAACTTGAAACCAAACTGAAACCAAACTTGAAATTAAACTGAAACCGAACTTGAAACCAAACTAGAAACTGACTTGAAACTTCCCTTTCCTTCCCTTCCCTCTTCTCCAGTCCCTTTCCTCGTCCTTTCTATTTCCTTCCTATTCCCTTTTTAGGTGTCGCTGGGGGACGGAGCTGTAAGCTCCGCCTCCAGAGAAATCTGTAGTTTCTAGTATGAGTGCCTTGAACACGCCCCTCTGCTTCATTGGCTAGCTCCATAAATGGAGGCTAGCCATTGGAACAGAGAGGCGTCCGTCATGGCCGGACCAGATTCGGGGGCGTTCCCGAGAATCTTTGGCTTTTGGCTACGTCATGATACGTCAGCCAAAAGCCGGGAACGCCCCCGAATCTGGTCCGGCCGGGCCGTGCTTGCTGCTGTCCTGCCTTACTCTGTGTCCCTCCTCCCGCCGTCCCCCCTCCCCTCTCCTCGCTGTCCTGTGCACGTTTCCCGTTTTTCGACCACGGCCGCCGGAGGAAGCCCTCGTGAGTGCGTGTTAAATCTTGCCTTCCCGCCCCCTCCTCCCCCTCCCTGTGTGTCCGTTCCGCCCCCTCCCCGTGTGAAAGGGGTTTGTTTCTGGAGCTCGGCTCGGGTCCATTCCCGCCCCCCTCCCACTTCCCGCCCCCCCCTCCCAACTGCGTGTGCAGTTGCTCATCTTGCCTTCCCGCCCCCTCCTCCCCCTCCCCGTGTGTCCGTTCCGCCCCCCTCCCCGTGTGAAAGGGATTTGTTTAGTACGATCGGCACACAGATCAGTTGTGTGCACTGCAGCGAAGGGATGTCTCCCCCTGGATCGATCGAAATTTTGTCTTTAGCTATAACAGCATTCATTCATCCGCTGCCACAATCTAGCACCTTCTCTTAACTTTATGCTGTGCGCCACGATGGGAGCTACCACTGAACAACGGGGGGAGGGGATGAAAACAAACGCATCCGGTCACTCACAGTTCAAGTTTGTGTGCAGGATATTAAAATATGGAGGTCCATACCCCTGCAGTGTGGGTGCCACCCCTCCCCCTTATCGCAGGACCAGCCGCGGCATAAATGGGGGCGTGAGTGTCGCGACACAAGATAGGATTATTTTGCGTGTGAATTCCCGCCCCGTTTGTGTATTACAGATGGTCCCATTAAAACCTCTTCACACCATGTGAAGCGTTTTTTCTTGTTCCGTGAATCCATTCAGCCCTTTATGCAAATGAGACAAAGGTAAAAAACATCTGCTGCTCAGGATTACACGGAGTACTGAAGTGGGACTCTGAGAACTTGCATTGAGATGGCTGCACGCGGCCACTACATCACCGCAGCTGACTCAGTGCCGTGCCATCTTGAAATGCCACCATAGTGGTGAAATCACACTGGACACGCAGGGTTTGGGAATATGGGTTCTATTTTATTGTCTCGTTTACCACCTTCTCCTTAAAGGCAGACACTCTGGGACTGCTCACTTTTCAGGACTCATTTTGAGTTTGTAGCATCTGCGCTCGTGTGATTTCTCGTGATCATTAAAGACCTGCAGAATTTTGCTGAAAGTTAGTGTATTGTATTGCAGCAATTATATAGCGCTTACTACATGTTTGTGGGGCACAGAAGCACTTGACTACTTTGTCAGCAAGCTACACTGTGTAAGGTGAAAGTGAGCTTGGCGACTGATCTTGCAAGTTTACTTTTCACGGTCTGCGTACTCCTTCGCCGGTCTGGACTGAAGCAGCACGACTGACATGACTCTCGAGGCTGCAACTTCTTAACTTTTATTCTTTTTGGTTTGTTTATTTGTACGAGCTAAGATTCACGGGCTTTGATCTGTGTTGCTTCCCCCAATCCCCCGTCTCTCTCGGCTTTTCTTCATTCTCCGTGTTGCTTCTCCTGCCCCTACTCCAGCTCGTCCTTTGCTTCCTATGTCACATCCCTCTTTTTTTAAACATATCCAGCCCTCACCCGGCTCTTTCCTTGTTCCTATTATTTTATTTTAAAACACCCCCCTCGGCCCCCACCTCCGCGCGATTCCAGGGGTAGAACTAATCTGACTGGGCAGAGACTGGTGCAACTTCGTGATGGCGGAGGGCAGGGGCTAGCAGTCTCACTCTCGACGTTTCACAACATCCTGTGAATCTGCGCAAATCACTTAATGCTGGAGCCTAGCGATCAGGTAAGGTTTCCTCATAGTAAGAATGTGTTTTTACCTATTTGTGCATTTTTTATGTAGCGGGAACTCCACTAGAAGGCATCGGAGCGCTTTTCACGAGCACCGGTTACATTTCGGAAGTGTTATTGTTCACAAGCACGGGGAGATTGAGTGATCTGCCCAAGATCACAGGTGTAGAGCGGACGCCGGGACTTGAAATTACGCAGTCGGCAGTTCTGACGTAACAGAAGCCACATGAAAGCTCGGCTCCTGGTGGGTTCCAACAGCACCTCGAGCCGAGCCAAAGCAAGGCTTCGGGCTGCCCCAGCGCTCACAGGCAGCGCCTAGATTCCCGCCTCTGGGGCAGTGGTTCTGTGCCATTCCCTGGTCTGTGCTCTCTGCCCCTGTGGTGAGCACACACCCTCTCCCTGGGGTCTTTGGTTCGACCAGGGCCTGTCAGCGGTCTGTCGGTCCGTCCGTGGGCGCTTTGAGGTTTTAACCACAGTGGTAATATTTTACAAGTTGGCGGAAGCGATGTCCTTGGATGTTAAATTGCCCTGGAGTTGTGCCTAGGACCATCATCCTGGGTGAGTGTAACGACCCTCCGTGGTCGTTGCCGCCCCCCTCCTCCCTGTGTTGGTGGATTCCTGGGTGTGGGTGGGGTCCTGTGGTCCTGGGATCTTAAGACATGGCTGCAGCACTTCTTTCATGATTTCGGTATTTCATCTTTCAACGCCCCTGTGTCTTGTTGAACCCACGGGGTCCCCCCCCCCCCTATGCTGCCCCCTCGGTGGTGGCGGCTGCTCTCCCATTTACACTGAATTTGTCTCTACAGAGGGGGGGGGGGGTGTTTTCTGCTCCCCATTGACCTCTTGGAAGGCCAGCACGATAACTCAGTGAGCTAAGCTCCGCCGGCATCAATCTGTGCCTAGCGCCCTGAAGCCCCCATACTGCTGGCAGTCTGGGTGCTGGGCAGTGGGGTAGTGAAACTTGAATCCCCCCTCGCACCCCTGCAAAGTACATGGAGCCCTCCCCCCACCTTCCGGCCCACCTCCTACCAGTATTGCTGAGGGACCCCCCTGGAGCTAATCCCCTCCCCCCCCACCACTGCGGGGTGGGGGTGGGTCGCATTGTTACACCTCTGGTGCTCAGATGTTGATAAAATGGGGTGTTTTCAAGCGAGCCCCCCCTCCTCCAGATTAGACCCCATCCGCATTCAGTGCCCTCCCTGCTGAAAAAGGTACAAATCGTTTATTTTACCAGAAGAACCTTAACCCTCCTCCCTGGCTGTCCCTTCTTTGTCTTCCTCCCTGGCTGTCCCTTCTTTGTCTTCTTACGCGGCTGTCCCTTCTGTGTCTTCCTACCCGGCTGTCCCTTCTGTGTCTTCCTACCCGGCTGTCCCTTCTGTGTCTTCCTACCCGGCTGTCCCTTCTTTGTCTTCCTACCCGGCTGTCCCTTCTGTGTCTTCCTACCCGGCTGTCCCTTCTTTGTGTTCCTACCCGGCTGTCCCTTCTGTGTCTTCCTACCCGGCTGTCCCTTCTTTGTGTTCCTACCCGGCTGTCCCTTCTTTGTGTTCCTACCCGGCTGTCCCTTCTTTTTCTTCCTCCCTGGCTGTCCCTTCTTTGTCTTCTTACGCGGCTGTCCCTTCTGTGTCTTCCTACCCGGCTGTCCCTTCTGTGTCTTCCTACCCGGCTGTCCCTTCTGTGTCTTGCTACCCGGCTGTCCCTTCTTTGTCTTCCTACCCGGCTGTCCCTTCTGTGTCTTCCTACCCGGCTGTCCCTTCTTTGAGTTCCTACCCGGCTGTCCCTTCTGTGTCTTCCTACCTGGCTGACCCTTCTTTGTGTTCCTACCCGGCTGTCCCTTCTGTGTCTTCCTACCTGGCTGACCCTTCTTTGTCTTCCTACCTGGCTGACCCTTCTTTATCTTCCTACCCGGCTGTCCCTTCTGTGTCTTCCTACCCGGCTGTCCCTTCTGTGTCTTCCTACCCGGCTGTCCCTTCTGTGTCTTCCTACCTGGCTGACCCTTCTTTGTCTTCCTACCCGGCTGTCCCTTCTTTGTCTTCCTACCCGGCTGTCCCTTCTGTGTCTTCCTACCTGGCTGACCCTTCTTTGTCTTCCTACCCGGCTGTCCCTTCTGTGTCTTCCTACCCGGCTGTCCCTTCTGTGTCTTCCTTCCCGGCTGTCCCTTCTGTGTCTTCCTACCCGGCTGTCCCTTCTGTGTCTTCCTACCCGGCTGTCCCTTCTTTGTCTTCCTACCCGGCTGTCCCTTCTGTGTCTTCCTACCCGGCTGTCCCTTCTTTGTCTTCCTACCCGGCTGTCCCTTCTGTGTCTTCCTACCTGACTGTCTCTTCTTTGTCTTCCTTCCCGGCTGTCCCTTCTTTGTCTTCCTACTCGGCTGTCCGATTATATATGCAACCATTATAAGTGCACAGAAAGTGCCTGCTGCTTTTCAGGCTGGGGTCGCATCACGCTTCAACAAGGAACTTATCCGCATGCAGTGCCTACTGCCTTCCGTGTTCTGGGTGGAAACACTGACTCTCATTCACATCTAAAGCCTGATGCAAGTAGTAACGTTTATTGAGACCCCCCTCTCCCTGTACTTGGCACAGGCCTGCCTGTTTTTATGCGTTATCTTCTTTTTTTTTTCTCAAGTTGTTGTATCTGTTTTTTCCAAAACACTCCTACTCTGTTACAACCCGCTGCTCCCTCTGTCCCATGTCCCTGTGTTTCTATGCCCCTTGTTTTCCTGCCCAACCGGTGTTATTCTCTCTAAGGTTACCTTTCCTCAAGGCTACTTGCCCCCTGGGTCTAGGTGCCTGGAGATCCTCTTTCCTCCATCCTGTCCTTCCCAGGCTCCGCGGATAGATATTGATAAATGTGTAGACAGGTCGCTGAATCAGAGGCATAGGTAGGTAGATGGACAGACAGGTATGTCAGTAATGAAGGATAAACCCTAGGATAAAGGCAAAGCTCGACTATCTGTGACCAGTGGAAGAGGACAGTGAAAGAATAAACATCTACAGAGGATAAGATACTCTGATGGGCCAGACATGTGTATATATATATATATGGCATTGGAAGGCCTGGGCCAAGAGCCGTAATCTGTCTGAGTTTTTCTCAATTTTGGTCTCAATGTAACATTGTGTGGGATATTGGTCATAGGACAAAAAGTGCATGCGATATCTTTCCCTAATGAAAATATAGAGAGTAAGACTTTTTGTTACGAGGGACAAATAAGTAAAATATTATTGTTGTATTTTATTACAAAATGACTACTTGTTGGCCGCACTATTATAAAGCATTGCCCAAGCGGGGCCAATCCGAGCCGCAACGTAGGACCGAATGCCATGGGCTGAGGTGCAAGTAACGAAAATGCAAGAGGCTCACACACAACCACACACACTACCACACACACAATCACACACACACAAACTAACAATTCCAATCCAACCCACATAATTCCACTACACACCACATGCATACACTCCAAAACACATGGCTAAAAGACATTGCCATTTACAATGCCATTAGCTCTAACTCAAATAAATCCGAGACCTATTGCATTTCCAATGCTTGTTTCTCTCTGTCTCTCGATAAACCTGTTTGCCAGGGTCCTCCCCTGGGCATCGCACTCAGGGCGTATGAGGCTTCCTTACTATGTTAAGTTTCATTTCCGGTTGTACTGCACAACGCTTTGTTGCCCATGTGATTAAGTTGGCAAAGAAGTTGCTCAACTCTTGCAAGCTTTTTACAAGCCTTGGGGTGCTTTCTTTTATCAAATCCTCGTCTTGGGACGATGTTTACAAAGCTGGAGGCCATCCATCTCTACAAAGAAAGTGATAATCTGTCTGGGGAGTCGGTTTCTAAGCACTAGAATGCCAGAGTGTGTAGGCATACACTTCCAAGAAGGGGCCTTGGGTTATGAAATAAAATAGTAGTGGAGAAAATATTGAGAGGAAGAATGGATAAAGATCTGTTATCAGATAGTGCTCACTCTCTATTATAAGTAGGTGTTACTGCCTGCTTCTTAGGGCATTAACAGCTGTTAAAATCCTCTGAGGAATAGGGTAATTAACTGTTGGTAACACCTTGCCACCATTTGGTAATAAGGCTATTACAACTCATGCCCCTATTCACACCTGCCTAACGCAGCCAGAAAAAACATACCTACCCCCGCTGTCTACCTAATGTTTCTGAAGCTATAAGATGCTAGGAAACAACAGTGATAGTGCATTAAGCGTTCTGATTGGCTGACCCAATCTCAGTATCCAATACAGTTTCATCTGTCGAATCTCTTCACTCAGTAGTTTGCACCTCTGGTTTTTAGATGGATGTCACAGGAGTAATACAATTCACAAGACTTGTCTCGATAAGATTCTGGTCCAACATGTTAGAATTGTGTATATTACTGTATGCAACTGTTAATTTGAGCTTGCCTCCACCGCACGATTATACCACCCCCACTGCTCCCGTCCTTCCCCAAAACTCTGGCGACCAAGAGGGTCATGCAAGTCTGCGCTGGATTCAGCAAATAAAACTAAATAACTCTTTAAACTAAAAAAAGTGAAAAAATGCTTATTTTTGACGTTCATTTTTGCGGACTGGTGAGGTGGAATGTGTCTGTATTCAGTCAGCAGGGAGAGCACACCGTTGCATATGGGGTGGCTGGTTTTGTGTGTGTGGGTGCAAATGCAATAGGTGTCGCATTTGCGAGAGATTAGGCTATTGGCTTTGTAAATGAGAATGCCATTTATTTATGTTGTCAATGCCAACACATAAATAAAAATGTTGTCATTTACAATGCCAATAGCTCTAACTTTTCCAAAGGCGAAACCGTTGCATTGTAAATGCTTGTTCCTTCTCTGCCTTAGGTTCCTATCTCTCCTCTCTTCACCCCTTCCCCCCTTTCTTTCCATTCCCATTTCCCGCCATTACTTTCCATCTTACCTCTTCAGCACTCTCCCCGTCTGTCAACCCCCTCCTTTCCTTTTTTCGTTCCTTCCCTTCCCTACCCTCAACCCTCCCCTCACAACCACACCCCACCCTTTCCCTCCTCTTCCCTTTCCCTCCCTACCCATCCTCCCTAAACTTCCTTCTCACCTCCCTACCCCTTGCCTCCCCACCCTCTCCAATGCTTCTTTCCCCTCCCCCTCGCCTCCCCACCCCCTCTCCCTCACACTCTTTACTCCCTTTCTCCTCGCTCTTCCCCTCACCCTTTCCTTACCCTCCCTTCATTCCTACCGTTCCCTTGACTTCCTTTCACCTCCCTACCCCCCCTCGCCTTCCTTCCCCCACCCCTCCTTTCCCCTCTACTCGCCTTCTCTTATCTTTACTTCTCCTTCTCCATCCCTTCCTGTCCCATTGCTCACTATCCCCTTCTCTTCCCCTCACCTTTCCTTCCCCTCACATTTCCCTTTCTCCCTACGCTTCCTTTCCCTCACCTCCCTACCCCTTGCCTGCCCACCCTCTTCACCCGTTCCTTCCCTTCCCCTCCACTTACCTTGCCTTCTCTTTCCATTCGCTCCCTTACCTTCCTTACCCTTCCCGATCACCAAACCCTCCCCTTAATCCTTCCAGTTCCTTCCCTTCCTTCTCTTCCCCATCCCATCTCTTTCCCTCTCCCTACCTTTCCCGCCCCACACTTCTCCTCTTCCCCTCCTCTTTCCTCCCACTTCCCCTTACCGTACTCTTCCCTTTACATACCCTAACCACCTTTCACATTCCCCTCTTGCCCTCACCCTTCCCCTTCCTATCCCTTCACTGACCTACCCTATCACTCCCCATCCATTCCCTTCCCATACCTTCGTTCACCCAATCTTTCCCTTTCCACTCACCTCCCCTCCACAACCTTTCTCTTCCCCTCCCCCTCTAGTTCCTTTTCTTCACTCCCCTTAACATCACCTTTGCCTTTGCTACTTCCCTATATTTCATTCCTCTCACCCACACCCTCTCCACCCTTCCTTCCTTCCCCTCCCCTACCTTCACATCTGTCCCTCCTTACACTCCTCCTTCCCCTCTCCTTTCCAATCCTTCCCTTCCGCTCTCTTCCTCAAGTCCTCCCCTTCCCCTCACCCTTCCTTCCATTTCCTTCTCCCCATCCCACCTCCTTTTCCCCAATCATTTCCCCTTCCATTCTCTTACCCTCTCCCTCCTTCTCCATGCCCCTCCATTCTGTTCCTTCATGTTCCTTTCCTTTTGATTAATTTGCCTATTCTCTTCATTCCCCTTACTTCCCCTTTCCCATCCTATCCCTCACCCTTCCTTCCTTTTTCCTTCTTTCCCCTTCCCTTTCTTCCCCTTCCCATCCCTCACCTTCCTCAACACATGCCAACAAAATGCAACTACCATTACATTGCAATGACATTACAACTCATGCCATTACAAATTTCGTTGTTAAGGCATGAATGGTAAAGGCATATGGGGCAGAATTACAAGCCCCTTGCGCCACAGGTGCGTCATTTTTTGTGTTGTACCGGTGGCGCATTTTACTGCTTCATATTTACAAGGACAGGAAAAACCACCCTGCATGACTTTTCCTGTCCTTATAAATATCGCCCCTTTGCACAGAGAATATTGCATGAAAGGGGTGTTCCATGGGTGTTGCTGTGGGTGTTCCCATGCAACACCCATGGAACTAGACACATTTTCAGATTTACGAGGAATTGTAAATATGGAAATGCGTGTGATGCTACGCCTCCCAAGGGGGAGCACACAAAGAAGTTGAAACAGCATTTCAGATTGTTTTTGTGCAGGAAGGGAACCCGTCCAGAACAAAAACAATTTCCCCATGATGCAGGCATCCTTGCACAATGGTGCAAGGGTGCCTGCACCGGCGCATGGCAGCAGTTTGAGCTCCAGCGCAGGGGGAGGCACAGAAATGCCACATATTGTTGTCAATATGTTGCATCCCTGTGCTTTTAAAGTGACTCAGTTTGGCGCAGTCACTTTCTTGTAAATCTGCCCCATATGTGTTTTACATGTAAGTATAAGGTAAGTATAGGGTTTAGGGTGGGTTTGGGTTTGGGGTATAAGGATATAAGTTTTTGGGTACCAAGATTAATTATAGGGTTTAGGGTGGACTTTGGTTTTTGAGTGCCAAGGGTAATTTGTAATTTTAAGTTTTAGGTTGGGTATGGGTTTTGGTGTAGTAAGGGTAATTTTTAAGCCTGGGCGGGCAGCTACGCTCCGTGCCGGCTTCTACGCATTTTGCGTAGCAGGCGTAGAATTCGGCACTACGCAGGCTCTGCAGACGGTGCGTAGCTGGCCGCCACCCGCCTCCCTCCCGCCCTCCCTAAATACTTTAATTTAAATGTTAGAAAGAATTAAAAGGCACTTACCTTGCCCGCTGCTGCCCGCCGCGTCCCCGGGGCTCCCTCTCTTCTTTGCTGCCGTCTTGGGTACTAATGCGCATGCGCGGGCGGCCGCGCATGCGCATTTCTCATGAGAAAGTGCCTTTTAATTCTTTCTAACATTTAGGTTTAAAGTGCCTTTTAATTCTTTCTAACATTTAGGTTTAAAGCATTTTTTATTAAGACAAAAGAAACACGGGGAAGGGGAATAGGAGGTTATGGTTACATACAATACGATGAAGAAATAAAAAAAATATTTTTTTTTTAAAAAAAAGGCGTGTTTCAGAAGCGTTGATCAAAAGGGAGGTCGGTGGTCCAGAAGGGGAAGACATCAAATGTAAAGCAATAAGACAGTTCACAAAGCCCTCACATGTACCCCAACCCCCCACCCAAAGCTGAGCGCGAGTAGCTAACAGCGATCCAGCAAGGCACAACCCAGTCCCTCCGAGTCCCTCACCCCCAGAAAGAAAAAAGAAAGGAAACAACACCCCAACTCCCCCGTCCAATGGCCCGTATTAGAATAACCCGCCCCAAACAGCCCACCCCCCATCCCCTAAGATATTATCCCCCGTTCGTTCTAATCCGCCGGGGTCGCCGGAGGCGTCAGCCTAAGAAGGCAAAGGTACCTCGGGCAGGTGAGTTCCCGGAATTCCGTAGACAGTAGCGCCAGGAAGGGTTGCCATAGCTCCTCGAACTGATCTACATTCCCAGCCACTGTAAGCGACATCTTCTCCATACCCAATACCTGCCAGAGTCTATGTAGCCAACCAGTAATGGAGGGGACAGTGGCAGTGCGCCAGTGGACGAGAATATTCTGGACCGCTGAGCCTAGTGCAATAGCAATCTGTCTACCCCTGCCGGACTTCAAAGGATACATCAGGTCATTGGGAAGGCCTAACAAAACATACGCTGGGAAGCGCGGCAGCTCAATCTCAAAGTGCCTATCTACCTCATCCAAGACCTCCTTCCAATAAGCAGTCAGCACCGGGCAAGCCCAAAGAATGTGCGAGAGGGTACCCTCTTGTCCGCAACCCCGCCAGCACCCCTTGTCGGTGTGTTTATGCATTTCATATAGCCTCTCCGGGTGTAATACCAATAAGTAGACACCTTAGTAAAGGTCTCCGTAAGCCCAGTGTGGTATGCAGAATGCCTCGCCCGATATGCGATCCTGTCCCATTCCTTGTGACTCAGTGTCCTGCCCAATTCTCTGTGCCAGCGCTCCCTCCCCGGGTTATGGTAGTGGAACGTCAGGGGTTGAAGGAATTTGTACAAATCGGTAATGAGCTTGGCGTCCGAGACCCGGGTCACCAGCCACCGCTCATATGGTGTGATTTGGCGGGCAGCGATGTCGCGTACCTGGGGTTGGAGAGCCCAGTGTCGGACCTGCATATAGCGCAATCTGTCCATCTCTGTCAGGCCGAATTCTTGTCGGAGTTGTTGGAAAGGAACCACACCCTCCGGCCCGTAAATATGGAAAAGTGCCCTGCAGCCCGCGCTAACCCAATGGGAAAAGGCTCCCGGCTCCAAGCCTGGGGCAAAGTCCGGGTTACCCACTATGGGCGTGAACGGCGAGGGGAAGGTAGTCAGCTCGCGGGCCTCGCAAACCGCATCCCACACCCGCAGGAGGACCCGCGTAACAAAAGAGGCGTAAAGATTAGCAGGACGATGCGCGCGGCGCAGGAACGGAACCTCCTGGAGGGTACGGCCCGCCACCGCCTGGTCTTGAAAGAGCCAGTGTTTGTCGGATTCCCACCTGCTCCACTCCACCAGGTATCGCAGTTGCGCTGCCTGAAAGTACTTCCGGGGGTCCGGGATACCAAGACCCCCCGCCTCCGGCGCAAGCGTGGAGAGGACCCTCTTCATCCGTGGCCTGCGGCCTTGCCAAACGAAGCAGGAGATGTCAGCCTGCGTTTGCTGTATCCAACCCACAGGGGGCTGGAGAGGTAGAGCGCGAAAGAGGTAAAGAATCTGGGGCAGCACCGTCCTCTTAACCGCCGCAATACGGCCCAGCCACGAAAGCAGACCCTTGCTCCATCGGCCGAGTTCCTCCTTGATCTTCCTGCTGAGGGAAGTGTAGTTGGCTGTCACCATCTCAGGCAGCGAGGGCGCCAGCAGGATCCCCAGGTATGGCACCGTAGACGAGGACCACTGCATGGGGAAGAGATGCTGAAGGTCTCTCCTGGTGTCCGTGGCTAGTGACACGTCCAATGCCGCCAACTTGGCCATATTCATTTTGAAGCCGGCCACACGTGCAAAGGCGTCTAGTTCCTGGACGCAAGCAGGGAGCGACCTCCTGGGGTCGTCCAGGGTCAGCAGGACATCGTCCGCGTAAAGGCTGACAGTATGGACATATTGGCCCATCTTAACCCCAATAGCGTCAGGATTATTGCGAATCCTCTGGGCAAACGGCTCCATGTAGAGGGCGAACAAAAGTGGCGAGAGGGGGCAACCCTGTCTCGTACCGCGTTCGATGGCAAAACTACCGGAGCTACACCCATTGACCCGCACCGACGCCGATGGTCTTTTATAACAATTGAAGACCATGGTGCGGAACTTCTCGCCGATTCCCAGTTTCCTGAGAACCAGCTCAAGGTACGGCCAATGAACTCTGTCAAAGGCCTTCTCCGCATCAACTGACAGCAACATCCGCTCCCCCGGGATACGTGAGGCCTTTTCTAGTACGTGCGTCACTCTCTTGGTGTTGTCCACCGTCTGTCTACCGGGTACAAAGCCAGCCTGGTCCGCCTCCACCAGTCCCGGTAGGTGTAGACCAAGCCTGGACGCTAGAATACCCGTATATAGCTTGAGGGCAATATTTAAGAGTGAAATGGGCCTGTACGAACCGCATAAGGTCCGATCCTTCCCGGGTTTCGGGATGACCGACACCGTCGCGTTAAGAAGGTCCGGTGGGATAGCGCCCGGCTCGGAGAAGGAGTTGAACAGTCGAGTCAGGATTGGTGCCACAGCGGAGCAAAAGGTCTTATAAAACAAGGCCGTGTAGCCGTCCGGGCCAGGGGCCTTACCGTGCTTCAGTCGCGCTATAGCGGAGATGACTTCCTCCACATGGATGTCCCTCTCCAGGTGGTCCGCCTGGGCGGGCTCTAGCGCCGGGAGGGCCACGGACTCCAAATAGTCCTCGGCGTCCCGCGGCGAGGAGGGCTCCGCAGCATATAGTGCTTCGTAGAAGCTACGAAAGGATTCCGCCACCTTCGCGTCACCAGAAACAGTGACCCCGTCCGCACCTACCAGTTCCTTCACAACATTACGTTGCTGTGCAACCCTGAGCCGGTGGGCCAGGAGCTTACCACACTTGTCCCCCCCCGAGTAAAAGGCATGCTTCAGGCGCAAGGCGGCATACTCCGCCCTATCCAGGTCTAGTGCCGACAGGAGCTTCCTCGCCGCCTTCAGTTGCCTCCAAACTCGAGGAGCCCCTGTGCGGCGGTGAACCTGCTCAAGCTCCCTGACCTGCGCAGTCAGTTCATCCCGCTTACGCTGCCGTTCCCTATTCTCGGCTGAGGAGATGGAAATAAATTCCGCACGGAGGACCGCTTTCAAGGCAGCCCATTGCGTTGCTTGAGACGTGTCGGAGTTGCCATTGTGAATCAGATAATCCTGAATGACCTCTCCTACGCGCTTCACGACAGACTTCTTGTGTAAGAGAGTATCACGAAGCCGCCACGTCCCTCGAGAGGGAGAGGACGCCGGCCATTTGAAAACGCTGGAAACTGGCGCATGGTCGGACAGGGACAGGACCCCAATGTCCGCCGCCGTGGCGGCAGTGCGCAGCGGGCCACTCACCAGGAGGTAGTCCAGCCGCGAGTAAGTGCGGTGCGCATGGGAGAAATAGGAATAGTCCCTATCGGTGGGGTGCATAGAGCGCCAGAGGTCGTGCAAATCCATCTCCACAATCCGGTCCTTCACCGCGCGGGAAAGTTCCCCCGTCTGCGGGGAGCGTTGCGCCGACCTGTCCATAGCTGAGTCGAAAACGATGTTAAGGTCTCCCCCCAGGACAACATGGCGATCGGGCGAGGCAGTGACGTCCACTAACACTGAATCCAGGAAGCGATCCTGGTGATCATTCGGGCTATAAACGGAGCCAACCGTAAAAGCTATTCCCCCAAGTCGCATGCGATATGCAAGAAGCCTCCCCTTTTGTTCGGCATATTTATACAGAACCTCACCTCTAAAGGAGCTAGCTAAAAGAATGGCTACGCCCGCAGTCTTGGTCGCTGCTGAGGAGAAGAACTGAGTGGGGAACTTGGCAGAGCGCAGCCTATGGCAATCCTTGGGCAGTAAATGGGTCTCCTGCAGAAGGCATATATCCGCTTGCGTCCCCTCCAACAGGGATAGGATCGCTCTACGTTTCACAGGGTTATTCAGACCCTTAACATTTACGGTCACTACCTTTAAGAATGGCATTCCACCCGGGGGACAGAAGCGCTATGCAGCAAACAAGGGATCAGCGGGCGGGGCGCATGGGGCAGGCGCGCGGGAAAGGCCAGGACAGGCCAAGCGTGGGCATGGGCAGCAGCGGACAGGACCCCCTCAACAACAAAACAACCCCTACACCCTCCCAAGAAATACTCATGGCAACTAGCCAAAAACAAAAACAAATAGAAACACCCCATTGTCTCAGTCAAGCCCGATCGGGCAAGTCCGTAGAAACCAGCAAAGTGGACGTTCAGCCACTCACCTCCAACCGCCCCCTCCCGATCCCCGGCCCCAACTCAGCATCGTATAGGCTAAGAATCTCTCCCCCCGGAGTAAAGTCAGGCCGTTAAGGCCACGCCAATGGAGTCGGGCAGGTTCCTGGCCGCTGTTCTCAAAGCATCCGCCATATCCGCCCTGATGGTAGGGGAATCAGGGCGACTCGCATTCGCTGGTGACTGTCTCCTCGACGATCTCCGTCGGCTCCGTCTCTCTGGGCGCCTCCACGATGGCGTAGCTCCATCTTCCTCCGTGGCCGTGAGTCCCAACACTCCGCAGACGTCTTGCAGGGAGCGCAGTTGGTGCAGCGCCCCGTTCCATCTAAAAATCAGACGGAAAGGGTGTCCCCAGGAGTAGGGCGTCTCGTGTTCGCGCAGAAAGTCAGTGGCAATCCTGAAGGACCTGCGCTTCTGCAGCGTGATGGCGGACAGGTCTTGGTAGAGTGCTACAGGCCGCTCCCTGAAGGTTAAAGGCTGTTTCTTTCGGGCCTCCGCCATGATGCGCTCCTTCAAAGGAAAGTCGGGCAAGAACGCCAAAATGTCCGGAGGGGGCGCCGATGACTGGCGCTGTCGACCCACCCTATGCGCCCTGTCGATGCGGACCGGGAAGTCTGTATCTTCCCCCAAGATCTCACGGAACAAGTCCTGTAGATAGGCCACCAGATCGGTCCCCTCGTCTGCGGACGGGACACCCCGCACCCGGATGTTGTTCCGTCTGGACCTGTTCTCGAGGTCTTCGGAGTGGGCCTGGAGCTCGACACATTGCTCCCGGAGGCGGAGAACGTCCTGTTGAAGATGGACTATCTCTTCATCTCGGCGCTGGCCTGCCGTCTCCACAGTTTCAACTCGTTCGCCAAGGCCCTCCACCTCCCTGCGCACCTCGCGGACTTCACTGGCCACTTCCCTCTTCAATGTCTGAAAGTCTTCCTTGAGGGAACTAAATAACTCCTCCATAAAGGACCTCGTGACCGGTGGTTCGCCCCCAGCCACCTCTGCCGCGGCCCGGGAGGATCCCGGCGACGGTTGCGTTCTGTCCCGCAACTGCTGGGCCCTGCCAAGCATGTCCGGCAGGGTGCGGTCCCCCTTTTTCGAGCCGCCTCTTCCAGACATCGTGGCCGCTGCAGTGGACGAGGCCCAAGGCCGGCCGCCTCAGAGGCGTCCAGCCGCCTGTGGGCGCCAGATGTAGAGACCACACTGAAAGCTGGGGCGCTGCATCACGAGCGTCAAAATGGCGGTACGGCTCGGGCACAGCCAGTCGCGACACCCGACCAGGGTGGTGACCGGGAGCCAAAGCAAAGGTCTCTCCGCAGCGCGCCCCTCGGGAGATTAGTCCAGTAGCGGAGGCGCGATCAAGCACCCACCATCCAGAGGCACGGACGGAGGTCCCCAACGCCAGCTTTTCAGGGGCAAGATGGCGACAGGGCGGGGCCAGGGAGAGCGGCCCGGGCTGGCAAGACCACTGGCGACCCCCGGGAGACAGTGATCAAAGAAAGTCCGCAGCCAGTGCCCCACAGTTTCACCGAAGGGTCCATATAGGCCGGCCCCCGTGTTGAGGCCTCTGGCCGTCGCTCCCGGGGCCGGGATCCACTCCGCACCGGGTATCACCGTCGCTAGTCGGAGGGTCAAAGCGCCAACTCAAGTCCAAAGTCGACCGTGCCACCAAGACACCGGCCGGAGGGCTCTGTTCTCCCCTGGAGCGCGGCGGGTCCGATCCCCTCCGGATCGTCAGCTTTCAGCACCAGGCCCAGCCGAGGCGCCCGGACTGCACTGCAGTTCGCTCCGCCTCCTAGGTTCTTCTCCGTGCCTCGATCTTTGAGCAAACGTTCGAAGTGCTTCCCCCGAGGCGATGAGAGCCAAAGTGGTATCAATGTGTGCACCAGGAACTCCGGCACCTTCCTCTCGCCCGCTGAGCAGCAGCGGGGGGTGAGAAGCGCAGAAAACAGGGCTCGAGTTGAGCCGGGCCGGAGGAGCTACGGGCGGAAGCGTCCGCTCACCCCGCCATCTTGGCCACGCCCCCTAACATTTAAATTAAAGTATTTAGGTAGGGCGGGAGGGAAGGAGGCCTGCGGTGCATAGTGGGGCTACGCGGAGTGCGGAGGTGGGCGTTGTTTCTCGCCCACTTCACGTAGCTCCGCGAAGGCCCACTACGCCCAGGCCTAGTAATTTTAGGGTTCAGGGTTGGTTTGGGTTTTGGGGTGCCAAGAGTAATTTTAGAGTTCAGGGTGGGTTTGGGTGTTGGGATACAAAGGGAAATGTTAGGGTTCAGGTTGGGTTTGGGTTTTGGGTTGCTTAGGGTAAATTCACGGTTCTGGGTCAGATTGGGTTTTGGGATGCCCAGGGTAATTTTAGGCACCAAGGTGGATTTGGGTTTTCGGGTGTCAAGGGTAATTTTAAGTTTAAGGCTGGGTGTATGTTTTGGGGTAGCAAGGGTATTTTTAGTGTCCAGCATGAGTTTTGGGGTGCAAAGAGTAATTTTAGGGTTCATCATGTGTTTGGGTTTTGGGGTGCTAATGGTAATTTTAGTGTTCAGGGTGGGTATGTTTTTTGGGGTACCCAGGGTAATTTTTGGGTTAAGATTGGTTTGCGTTTTGGGGTGACAGGGGTAATTTTAGGGTTCAGGGTTGGTTTGGGATGAAGCATGACACAATGGGATTCATAGTGTGTGAGGGGTATTTTAAAAGCACATAGTGCTCTCCTTCAACAACCCACGAAGAGAGCACACTTTCATTAGACACAGAGTTTCCACCTAAAAACAAAATAAATAAATCACTTTTTCATATTGATAGAATCTCTTTGGTTATCTATAATGTACAGGAGGGTGATTCTATCACTACTGCCTCTACCCTTCCTCAATTGTTTTTTGGATATTTTTATATATAACCTTGTGTGGAGTTTCCTTTGTGGTGGGCCTTGGGTGTTGTTGCTGGGTGCGCGCGCAAACACTTAACCTACATAGCCTCCAAGTTTAGCCTTGCTGCTCGCGCTACGTTACCAAGAGGGTGAGCAGGGGTTATCTTGGCGTGTAACTCCCTTGCCCTGACTTAGGAGTGGTGGTCTCTGACTGACTTTGGCGCAAGCCCTGGCCAGCCAGGGATCCCATTTCTAACAGGGTGACATGGTTAATTTTATGGATAAGGGTTGGTTTGCGTTTTGGGGAGACAAGGTTAATTTTATGCTTCAGAGAAGGTATGGGTTTCGGGGTGCCCAGTGCAGATTTAGGGTTCAGGGTTGGTTTGGGTTTTGGGGTGTTAGACCTGGCACCTTGGCGTGAGTCTCCCTTCCACTTTTTGCTGATGTGCCTCAGATGTTTTTGCTGGTGTTCGATGCTCAGGGCACGGCGCCACGGCCAATCCGTGCCGCAGTGCAAGTGCTCCCAATATAAATTGTATATGTGATTGATTTCCATGATTGGGTCATTAGATTTACTGTCAGTCCCCAGTAAAGTGCACCAGGAGTGCCAGGGCTTGTAAATGCCAATACTGGTAGTGGGCCTGCAGCGCTGGTTGCGCCACCCACAGAAGAAGCCTCTTAAAATGTGTCTAGGGTCTGCCATTGCAGAACCTGTGTGCAGTCTGGTACTGTCATGCTGGCTGGGCAAGTGCACCCACTTGCCAGCCTCAAAACCTTCCCTTTGCTTCATATTAGTCACCCCTATGGTAGGCCCAAGGGCAGGGTGCCTTGTAAGTGTAAGGTAGGACAAGCCCAGATGTGTGTGGCATGTCCTAATAGTGAATTACAGCCAATTTCGTTTTTCACTATTGTAAGGCTACCTGTTCTTTTAGGCCAAGATGGGCTGCTGGAATTATTACACCCTATAATCCCAGCAGGCTCAGGGAACATGGTAGAAAGTCAAGTTTAGTATGCCTGAACTCTGAATAATAAAATACTTCTTTTAGTAAAGTTTATTTTAATATCCTGTGTTTGCAAATGCTACTTTTAGAAAGCTAGCATTTGCTTGCCTAACCATTTCAGCCCGCCTCTGCTAGGATGTGTATCTGCTGTCTGGGTTGTGTGAGTGACAGGGCTGGGGGATGACAGGTGGTGAATGCAAGGATTACACCTTAGTGGGAGGTGGGAGTGCCCCTGGCTGTGCTCTGCCACCACAATGCTGGCTCCACCTCCTGGGGAGCCACTGATGACTCAGCCCGACACCTGGCCCAGGAAGAGGGAGGACTGTCAACAGAGTACTCCTGGCTGCCCCTGTCATCACAATGCTGGCTCCACCTCCTGTGGAGCGTCGGATGTGCCTGCTCCTCACACTGAAAGGAAAAGCCAGGAACACCACAACAGAGTGCTTCAAAACTGAAATAGGCTATGCAAAGGCCCCCCTGGCCTGAAAGAACAAAAGAAATGTCCTATAAAAAAAGGAGCCCTGCTCCTAAGAAATTAGATCCTGTTGACACGAAGAAGAAACTCTGCCCGAAGAGAAGGACCTGGGAAAGCTGCATGGAGAAGTACTGTCTCTAATCCTGAGAGACTGGCCTGTGGTGGGTGCCTTGCTGCAGAAGGAGAGAAGAAGAAAAAGACTGAGAGACTTTCTGAAACCACTTGTGCATTTGACAATCTCCAAGGGCTTGCTGTTGTACTTGCCCCCTGAACTGCGCTACCCCACCTGGAAGAGGAACTGCTGCTAAGGATTGTGTCCCTGCATCGCTGCCCCTGGAAAGCTGAGTGCGCGTTGTTCCTATCGTGCCCTCTGAAGAACCTGCGCTGCCCCTGTCCTGCCAAGCACCGTGAACACCTGCCCGCCGAGCCGCTGCTCGCACAGCAAAGGTCAGCGCCGCCTGACCCAAGCACCGTGACTGCCTCCCTGAGCCGAAGCTCCCAACGCAAAGCAAAGGACCCGTCCGGTCGGATCACCACAATCTGCTGGTCCCCGCCCATGGAAAGTAAAGAAAGGACGGACTTGAAGCACGGGCTCGCCTTCAGTGGAAAGCTCTGCTGTAAGCGATCACCAAATCTGCTGCACCCCCCTCCAGGAACCCAGGACTCTGCCCATGTGAGCTTGTGTCCCCCGGAGCACCGCCAGCCTGAAGGAAAGCGACCCCGTGGCCCCCGCGTCATCCCGCCCTCCAGGACGACACCGCAACGCCGGAAAACAGCCTAGAGCCGTCCATACCGAACCCGCCATCAAGATAAGGTACTGTGCGCCTCGCTTTAGGACGTGTACGCCATTGAGTACACCTCGCATTGCCCCCTTGAAAGTAGAGAGCCTGGTGCGCTGCGCTTCGAGGCCCGGACTGTGCGCGGCGTACAGCTGCCATCGTGTGTACTGGGCGCTGGGGATACGCTGGGTGGTGTACGCGTCGTACACTCTGCCTTGAGCCCGTGCCTGTTTGCGGCGTACACTGGCTGCTGTTCCCTTGCTGAGAACTTCCAGCACTGCCAGAAGCGTGAGGCGTAGTGGGGCTCTCCCCGTGTATTGAGGAGAACTGTACACTTGGTGGTATGCCTCACCCTTCACTTTAAACCAGTGCGCCCCGTACTACGGCTTCTCCTGAGGCTGGTACGCTCCGCGCTTCACTGGGCACCTGAGTGCAACGTATGCTGGCTCTCCTGAGGCTGGTATGCCTCGTACTGCTGAGTTCAGTGTCCGCACAGTACGCCTGCTCACGCGAGATGTGTGAGGTTTAGCAGGGCTCTTCCCCAAAAGCTGAACAACGTGCAGAAGAGTGCTACGAAGCGCACAGAGGCGCCAAGGAGTGCCATACCTTCACAGAAGTGGGCAGAAGGCCCCCAAGATTGCTCTAAAGAACTGTGGCACCCCTGTTTAAAGCATTGGGACAATTTCAAAGTAACTGGAATCATTTTTGAAGTACAAAGACTGTATCGACAAACCTGCTAAAATATACATAAAAGAGATATATTTTTACACAAAATATAGTCTGGTGTCATTGTGTGGTGGGTTGGTGGTTGTTGTGTGTGATACTGCAAATGTTTAACCATATGTGCTCCAGAGATTAGCCTAGACTGCTTGCGCCACACTACCTAGAGGGTGATCAGGGGTTATTTCTGTGAGTAATCCTTTGCCCTGACTTAGAGGAGAGGGTCCCTGCTTGTCGCCAGTGCTGCACTGCGCCAACCAGAGACCCCCAATTCTAACATTGCTGGCAGCGGTGAGGATCACGAATTTACATTTGCAGTGTTCATACAGTGATTATTGACCATTGCATAGTGATTACAATCCAGTAAATTAGCCACAGACTTTTTCTTTTTTTTTTCTTTGAAGAAAATCCCTTTTGTTTGAAGCCATGCCTGGCACCAATAGCGTAGGGAGGGCAGAATCTGAAGCCTCTGAGGTGTTGGAGATAGAATGGATGTGTCAAAACTGGACGACTACAAGAAAAAAGAACTATGGAGCTTTATCACACAAAGGAAAAGCCAGGAACAGCACAACAGAGTGCTTCAAAACTGAAATAGGCTATGCAAAGTCGCCCCTGACCTGAAAGAACAAAAGAAATGTCCTATAAAAGAAGGAGCCCTGCTCCTAAGAAATTAGATCCTGTTGATGCCAAGAAGAAACTCTGCCTGAAGAGAAGGACCTGGGAAAGCTGCATGGAGAAGTACTGTCTCTAATCCTGAGAGACTGGCCTGTGGTGGGTGCCTTGCTGCAGAAGGAGAGAAGAAGAAAAAGACTGCCTCCCTGAGCCGAAGCTCCCAAAGCAAAGCAAAGGACCCGTCCGGTCTGATCACCACAATCTGCTAGCCCCCGCCCGTGGAAAGTAAAGAAAGGACGGACTTGAAGCGCGGGCTCGCCTTCCGTGGAAAGCCCTGCTGTAAGCGATCACCAAATCTGCTGCACCCCCCTCCAGGAACCCAGGACTCTGCCCTTGTGAGCCTGTGTCCCCCGGAACACAGCCAGCCTGAAGGAAAGCGACCCCGTGGCCCCCGCATCACCCACCCTCCAGGACGACACCACAATGCCGGACAACAGCCTAGAGCCGTCCGCACCGAACCCGCCATCAAGATAAGGTACTGTGCACTTCGCTTTCGGACGTGTACGCCATTGAGTACACCTCGAATTGCCCCCTTGAAAGTAGAGAGCCTGGTGCGCTGCGCTTCGAGGCCCTGACTGTGTGCGGCGTACGGCTGCCATCATGTGTACTGGGCGCTGGGGATACGCTGGGCGGTGTAGGGGTCGTACACTCTGCCTTGAGCCCGTCCCTGTTCGCGGCGTACACCCGCTGCTAAAGCAAACAGTTCCCTTGCTGAGAACGTCCCGCCAGAAGCGTGAGGCGTAGTGGGGCTCTCCCCGTGTATTAAGGAGAACTGTACGCTTGGTGGTACGCCTCGCCCTTCACTTTTAACCTGTGCGCCCCGTACTACGGCTTCTCCTGAGGCTGGTACGCCTCACCCATCACTGGGCACCTGATTGCAACGTACGCTGGCTCTCCTGAGGCTGGTACGCCTCGTACTGCTGAGTTCAGTGTCCGCACCGTACGCCTGCTCACGTGAGATGCGTGAGGTTTAGCAGGGCTCTTCCCCAAAAGCTGAGCAACGCGTAGAAGAGCGCTACGAAGCACACAGAGGCGCCAAGGAGCGCTGTACCTTCACAGAAGTGGGCAGAAGGCCCCTAAGATTGCTCTAAAGAACTGTGGCACCCCTGTTTAAAGCATTGGGACAGTTTCAAAAGTAACTGGAATCATTTTTGAAGTACAAAGACTGTATCTACAAACCTGCTAAAATATACATAAAAGAGATACATTTTTACACAAAATACAGTCTGGTGTCATTGTGTGGTGTGTTGGTGGTTGTTGTGTGTGATACTGCAAATGTTTAACCATATGTGCTCCAGAGATTAGCCTAGACTGCTTGCGCCACACTACCTAGAGGGTGAGCAGGGGTTATTTCTGTGAGCAATCCTTTGCCCTGACTTAGAGGAGAGGGTCCCTGCTTGTCGCCAGTGCTGCACTGCGCCAACCAGAGACCCCCAATTCTAACATGGGGTGACAAGGGTAATTTTTGGGTTCAGAGTGGGTTTGGCTTTTGGGATGCCAAGGATGAATTTTGGGTTCAGGGTGGGTTTGGGCTTTGGGGTGCTAAGGGTAATTTTAGGCTTCAGGGTGGGATTGAGTTTGGGGTGCCCAGGGTAATTTTAGGGGTCAGGCTGGGTTTGGATTTTGGGGTGCTAAGGATAATTTTGGGGTTCGGCGTGGATTTGGGTTTTGGGGTGCCAAGGGTAATTTTAAGATTTAGGATTGGTGTATCTTTTGGAGTAGCAAGGGTATTTTTAGGGTTCAGCGTGGGTTTGGGTTTTGGTGTGCCAAGGTTAATTTTAAGATTTAGGATGGGTCTATTTTTGGAGTAGCAAGGGTATTTTTAGGGTTCGGCGTGTGTTTGGGTTTTGGGGTGCCAATGGTAATTTTAGGGTTCAAGGTGCGTATGGGTTTTGGGGTGACAAGGGTATTTTTAGGGTTCAGGGGTGCCAAGGGTAATTTTAGGGTTCAGGGTTGATATGGGTTTTGGAGTGCAAAGAGAAATTCTAAGGTTCGAGTGGGTTTGGGTTTTGGGGTGCCCAGGGTAATTTTAGGGTTCAGGGTAGGTTTGCCTTTGGGGTGACAAGGGTAATTTTATGGTTGAGCGGGTATAGGTTTTGGGGTGCCTAGGGTAATTTTAGGGTTCAGGGTAGGTTTGGGTTTTGGGGTGACAAGGGTAATTTTAAGGTCCAGGTTGGGATTGGGGTTTGGGGTGCCCAGGGTAATTTTAGGGTTCAAGCTGGGTTTGGAGTGTAGGGGTAAGTTTAGGTTTCAGGGTGGGTTTCGGTTTTGGGGTGCCCAGGGTTAATTTAGGGTTCTGCGTAGGTTTTGACTTTGTGATGCTAAGGATAATTTGAGTTCTAGGTGGGTTTGGGTTTTGGGGTACCCAGGGTAATTTTAGTGTTCAGGGCAGGTATATGTTTTGTGGTGCAAAGAGTAATTTTAGGGTGGGTATGGGTTTTGCAGTGACTAGGGTAATTTTAGGGTTTGTGGTTGGTTTGGGTTTTGGGGTGACAAGGGTAATTTTATGGTTCAGAGTTGGTAAGGGTTTTTGGTTTTCGGTTGCAGTGTAATTTTAGGGTTCAGCGTGTGTTTGGGTTTTGGGGTGCCAATGGTAATTTTTGGGTTTAGCGTGGGTATGGGTTTTGGGGTGCCAAGGGTAATTTTAGGGTTCAGGGTGGGTTTGGGTTTTGGTGTGCCCAGGGTCCTTTTAGGGATAAGGGTTGGTTTGCGTTTTGTAGTGACAAGGTTAATTTTATGGTTCAGAGAGGGTATGTGTTTTGGGGTGCCCAGGTTAATTTCAGGATTCATGGTTGGTTTGGGTTTTGGGGTGACAAGGGTAATTTTATGGTTCAGAGTTGGTATGGGTTTTTGGTTTTCGGTTGCAGAGTAATTTTAGGGTTCAGCGTGTGTTTGGGTTTTGGGGTGCCAATGGTAATTTTAGGGTTTAGCGTGGGTGTTGGGTTTTGGGGTGCCAAGGGTAATTTTAGGGTTCAGGGAGGGTTTGGGGTTTGGTGTGCCCAGGGTCATTTTAGGGATAAGGGTTGGTTTGCGTTTTGTAGTGACAAGGTTAATTTTATGGGTTTTGGGGGCCCATGGTAATTTCAGGATTCACGGTTGGTTTGGGTTTTGGGGTGACAAGGGTACTTTTATGGTTCAGGGTGGGTTTGGGTTATGGGGTGCTAAGGGTAATTTTAGGCTTCAGGATGGGATTGGGATTTGGGGTGCCCAGGGTAATTTTAGGGATCAGGCTGGGTTTGGGTTTTGGGGTGCTAAGGATAATTTTGGGGTTCAGCGTGGATTTGGGTTTTGGGGTGCCAAGGTAATTTTAAGATTTAGGATGGGTGTATGTTTTGGAGCAGCAAGGGTATTTTTAGGGTTCAGTGTGGGTTTGGGTTTTGGGGTGCAAAAAGTAATTTTATGGTTCAGCATGCGTATGGGTTTTAGGGTGCAAAGGGTAAATTTAGGGTTCAGGGCGGGTATGGGTTTTGGGGTGCCAAGGGTAATTGTAGGGTTCAGGGTAGGTTTGCCTTTTGGGGTAACAAGGGTCATTTTATGGTTGAGTGGGTATGGATTTTGGGGTGCCTAGGGTAACTTTTAGGGTTCAGGGTTGGTTTGGGTTTGCGGTGAAAAGGGTAAATTTAAGGTTCAGAGTGGGATTGGGGTTTGGGGTGACCAGGGTAATTTTAGGGTTCAGGCTGGGTTTGGGGTGTAAGGGTAAGTTTAGGTTTCAGGGTGGTTTTGGGTTTTGGGGTACCCAGGGTAAATTTAGGGTTCAGGGCGGTTATATGTTTTGTGGTGCAAAGAGTAATTTTCGGGTGGGTATGGGTTTTGAAGTGACTAGGGTAATTTTAGGGTTCATGGTTGGTTTGGGTTTTGGGGTGCTGTTGGACATGGCCCTTCCTGCTGGGTCATCCCTAAACTTTTTGCCTTTTTCCTCCTATATTTCCTCTGACATGTTTTTGTTGGTTTATTGACTCTGGGCACTTTACCACTGCTGACCAGTGCTAAAGTGCATATGCTCTCTCTGTTGTAAATTGTTACATTGATTGGTGTCCATGTTTGGCTTATTTGGTTTACTGTCAGTCCCTAGTCAAGTGCACCTGGAGTGCCATGGCTTGTAAATATAAATGCCGCTAGTGGGCTTGCAGCACTGGTTGTGTCATCCCCAGAAGCGCCCTAGTAAAATGTGTCTAAGGTCTGCCATTGCAGAACCTGCGTGCAGTCTAGTACTGTCATGCTGACTGTGCAAGTGCACCTACTTGCCAGTCCCTAAACCTTCCCTTAACTTCATATTAGCCACCCCTATGGTAGGCCCATGGGCAGGGTGCATTGTAAGCATGAGGTAGGACAAGCCCTGATGTGTGTGGCATGTCCTAATAGTGAATTACAGCCAATTTCGTTTTTCACTTTTGTAAGGCTACCTGTTCTCATAGGCCAGAATGGGCTGCTGGAATTATTACACTCTATAATACCAGCAGGCTCAGGGAACATGGTAGAAAGTCAAATTTAGAATGCCTGAACTCTGAATAATAAAATAATTATTTTAGTAAAGTTTATTTTAATATCCTGTGTTTGCAAATGCTACTTTTATAAAGTTAGCATTTGCTTGCCTAACCATTTCAGCCCGCCTCTGCTCTTATGTGTATCTGCTGTCTGGGTTCTGTGAGTGACAGGGCTAGGGATGACAGGTGGTGAATAGGGGGATTACACCAGGATGGGTGGTGGGAGTGCCCCTTGACTCTAAATAGGGCTGTGCTCTGCCACCACAATGCTGGCTCTGCCCCCTGGGGAGCGACTGATGACTCTACCCTGCACCTGGCCCAGGAAGAGGGAAGACTGTCAACAGAGTACTCCTGGCTATACTTGTCATCACAATGCTGGCTCCACCTCCTGCGGAGCGTCTGATGTTCCTGCCCTGCACACTGAAGGGAGAAACCAGAGCCTGCAAAACAAAGTGCTCAGAGACTGACTGGATTAGGCAAAGGCCCCTCTGGCCAGCGAGAACAAAAGAAATGTCCTATAAAAGAAGGAGCCCTGCTCCTAACAAATCAGATCCTGTTGACGCCAAGAAGAAGCTCTGCCTGAAGAGAAGGACCTGGGAAAGCTGCATGGAGGAGTACTGTCTCTAATCCTGAGAGACTGGCCTGTGGTGGGTGCCTTGCTGCAAGAAGGGGAGAAGAAGAAAGAGACTTTTTGAATCTACTTGTGCATTTGACAATCTCCAAGGGCTTGCTGGTGAACTTGCCCCCTGAACTGCGCCCCAGGAACAGTGGGCGCTACCCCCCCTGGAAAGAGAAGCTGCTGTGAGTGTGGCCCCTTCCCTGCAGCCCTACCAAGGAAAAGCTGAGCGCACCGTGAAGAAATTGCTGTGCCCTCTGAAAGGCCCTGGGCACCCCCGTCCCGCCGAGCAACGCAACTGCTACCTGGCAGGCCCCAGCTGACATCGTAAAGACCAGCCTCGCTGGTCCTAGCACCGTGACTGACGCCTGCCTAACAGTGGTCTGCACCGCCAGAACGGACCTTGCCTTGTTCCCGTCTGCTCCACACCGCACCTGTGTAAGAGTACGCTCGAGGTGTACTGAGGGGCTCCAGAGAGAAGCCATCCCGGGAAGTAGTATCCCGGACGAAGCAGAGACCGCGGCAACAGGAGTCCGGTGAGTGTACCAGAGAAGAGGTAAAGGGGAGGCGTCGGGCACATTGCCGGTGCCCGCCCCTCCAGTGCTAGGTCCGACAGCGGGCCTCTCCTCTATCCAGGCCGCATCTTTATTCACGAGCCTGAAAGGCTCAGGGGGCACATCAGTATTCTGGAGCCCAGAGAGGCTCGTGGGGGCATTTCTTTACTGCCGCATTTTCTGTTGAGTCCACGAGGCTCAGGGGGCATCTTGTACTTCAAGTCCCCAGAGGGGGGACTCCAACGACCGGCCATACTTGTGGAAGAGCCCAGTGGGGCTCAGGGAGTATACTGGTGTGACGAGCCCTGACAAGCTCCAAAAGAAGCATATTTGTTTCTTCACAGCCACGGAGGCTCAGGGGGCCATCATTTGGTTCAGAGCCTGGAAGGCTCTAACGTTGTTCCCACCATCATTGTCTACACAGCTGCCCAGAACTTCGTCGGCAGCTGCCACGTTTAGGCCCCCCGGACATTGGGACACAGGGCGTCCTAGCCCCAACAAGGTCAGAGGGCCTAGGGACAGTCACAGGTGGTGATTTATGTGAGTTTGGCGCAATTGTTCTTTTGCTGCACCTCTGAAAGTGTTTTTATGCGTCATGTGCCTTGTTTTTACACTGCTGAATGTAGGTTCTGCATCATGTGTTTTCCTTCCCTACACCTCTGAATGTGTTGTGATGCATCATGTGTAATGTGCTTATACCCCTACAGGTATTGTGATACTTAGGTGATTGTTTTTCTCCTAGTACAGGTGGTGCTAGTGAGGTCCTGGTTCTCCTAGTACAGGTGGTGCTAGTGAGGTCCTGGTTCCTCTGCTCCGAGGTAAAAGCTACTCTGAAGGCTGCAGCCGCCGCCGTTCGTCAACAGCAGCGGCGTGTGGAGCGGAGGAGTACGCGCTGTACTCAGAGAGGCTTTGTTTGCCGCCTCGCACTGCTTCCCGGGGCCCCGCCCCCTCTTTTTAGCATTGGAGCACCTCACCGGAAAGACCCGGCCCGCACCGCAACGCCGCCCTCCCGAGCCGAGCCGTAGCTCGCATCAACAGAGGAAGACACCGCGACGTGGGACCTGGAGTCGACCCCGGCGTTGTCGGCTCCGGACCCCCCCTCTCTAGAAACTTAAAGGTACTGTGTTTGTGCACGGTACGAATTGCATTAGAGCAAGGCTTGCACCGCCCTTGATTCCTAAGAAGCCCCTGGTGTGCGCATCGTGTGAGGACAACCGCGGTACGAGTCGCATTATCAGCGAAGCTCGCACCGCCCTCTGTACCTTGGGAGCCCCTGGGACGCTCCGCAGCGGGCGCTGGTGATCACCGTACAAGTCGCACACCAGCAGTACGACTCGTACCTCTTGAATAGAACCGGCCGCGTCGTATGCGTCTCAAGCGAGGCGTATGAGCTTTGGCAGGCCGGGCTGACGGTGACTCGTACGAAGTGTACAAAGGTGCTAGGTAGCGCACAGGCAGCCGCGAACTACAGGCCAACGCTGGGGACATTATCTACGACCCGGAGGAGCCTGGTGAGGAACGGGTTAACCCCTTCTGAGCTGTGATATTGCCTGCAGTACTTTGAAGCTATTCTAGGGAGCCTTTAACCCCTTATAAGTACTCAAAAAACACAAATACGACCTGTCACATTTTCTGAGAGTAACTGGAACCATTTTTGAAAGGTGTAGACTGTATTTACTAAACTGCTTGAAAGTATATATATATATATATAAAAGAGATATATTTTTACACAAAATAAAGTCTGGTGTCATTGTGTGGTGGGTTGGTATTTATTGTGTGTGATATTGCAAATGCTTAGCTACATGTACTCCTGAGATTAGCCTTGACTGATTGCGCCACACTACCTAGAGGGTAAGGAAAAGGGTTACTTATGGAGGGGAATCCTGTGCCCTGACTTAGAGGAGAGGGTCCCTGCTTGTCACAAGAGAATACTTGCGTCAACCAAAGACCCCCAATTCTAACAGGTGCTAAGGGTAATTTTAGGAGTCAGGGTGAGTTTGGGTTTTGTGGTGCTCAGGGTCATTTTTGGGTATAGGGGTACTTTTAAGGATCAGGATGGGTTTGGGTTTTGGGGTGCCCAGGGTAATTTTAGGGTTCGCGGTGTGTTTGGGTTTTATATGCTAAGGGTTATTTTAGGGTTCAGATGGTTTTGGGTTTTGGGGTGCTAAGAGTAATTTTGGAGTTCAGGGTGGGTTTGGGTTTTACGGTGCAAAAGGCAATTTTAAGTTTTAGGGTAGGTATGTGTTTTGGGGTAGCAAGGGTATTGTTAGAAATGGGATCCCTGGCTGGCCAGGGCTTGCGCCAAAGTCAGTCAGAGACCACCATTCCTAAGTCAGGGCAAGGGAGTTACACGCCAAGATAACCCCTGCTCACCCTCTAGGTAACGTGGCGCGAGCAGCAAGGCTAAACTTGGAGGCTATGTAGGTTAAGTGTTTGCGCGCGCACTCAGCAACAACGCCCAAGGCCCACCACAAAGGAAACTCCACACAAGGTTATATATAAAAATAGCCCTTTGTATTATACCAAAACACATTAGATAAAAACACACACTTTACAATGTGCCAACAGCCACGGGCAGAATTTACAGGGCATATGTACAAGACAGGGCCACATGGACCACTGTCAGGAATAGGCACTTTTAGAACTTAGCACTGGGTAGAATTAGCACTTAGAACATAGAATATAACATTACTGTAGCACAAAATATAAAAATAGAGCACACAACCAGCAACTACTGGTAACAGGTAAGTACCACCTACGCAACCCTAACCACCTTAGGAACAGGTCACGCAGGGAACCAGGACCTCACTAGCACCACCTGTACTAGGAGAAAAACAACCACCTAAGTATCACAATACCTGTAGGGGTATAAGCACATTACACATGATGCATCACAACACATTCAGAGGTGTAGGGAAGGAAAACACATGATGCAGAACCTACATTCAGCAGTGTAAAAACAAGCCACATGACGCATAAAAACACTTCCAGAGGTGCAGCAAAAGAACAATTGCGCCAAACTCACATAAGTCACCACCTGTGACTGTCCCTAGGCCCTCTGACCTTGTTGGGGCTAGGACGCCCTGTGTCCCAATGTCCGGGGGGCCTAAACGTGGCAGCTGCCCACGAAGTGCTGGGCAGCTGTGTAGACAATGATGGTGAGAACAACGTTAGAGCCTTCCAGGCTCTGAACCAAATGATGGCCCCCTGAGCCTCCGTGGCTCTGAAGAAACAAATATGCTTCTTTTGGAGCTTGTCAGGGCTCGTCACACCAGTATACTCCCTGAGCCCCACTGGGCTCTTCCACAAGTATGGCCGGTCGTTGGAGTCCCCCCTCTGGGGACTTGAAGTACAAGATGCCCCCTGAGCCTCGTGGACTCGACAGAAAATGCGGCAGTAAAGAAATGCCCCCACGAGCCTCTCTGGGCTCCCGAATACTGATGTGCCCCCTGAGCCTTTCAGGCTCGCGAATAAAGATGCCGCCTGGATAGAGGAGAGGCCCGCTGCTGGACCTAGCACTGGAGGGGCGGGCACCGGCAGTGTGCCAGACGCCTCCCCTTTACCTCTTCTCTGGTACACTCACCGGACTCCTGTTGCCGCGGTCTCTGCTTCGTCCGGGATACTACTTCCCGGGATGGCTTCTCTCTGGAGCCCCTCAGTACGCCTCGAGCGTACTCTTACACAGGTGCGGTGTGGGCCTCAGTACGCCTCGAGCGTACACTGCACAAACCCACGATACGGGCCTCAGTACGCCTCGAGCGTAAGCTTCACAAAGCTTTACTGCGGGCCTTAGTACGCCTCAAACTTCTGCGCCCCGTACGCCTCGCAGTACGCCTCTCAGTACGCCTCGTAGGCTCACCGGCACAGGAGCCTACCGAGTCTCACGCATCCCGCGTGAGACGCGTACTCCCTAGGTTTGGCGAACCAAGGGTACGAGTCATACTAGGCTTGTAAGGTTCGTACTGCGGTGCGCTTCTGATCCCCACGCCGCGTACGGTCTCCCCGTCCTGCAGGGGATGGTGCGATTTGACCTAATGAGGGGTGGGCACCCTCGAGGCAGCAATCCAGGTGGGGCAATGCCGGGTGGGCAACGGCCAATAAATCAAGAAAGCACCAAAAGGGCAATAAGCGGAAGCTCAGCGGGGTGAGCACCCGCGCAGCGAATTACCTCTCAGAAGGGGGATAATTACAGCACTCCCTAGTGCTAGCAGCAAAATAAGCACTCCCCAGCGCTAGAAGCAAAAATGAAGTGCTCCCCAGCGCTAGAAGGTTCCAGGGGCCAGGCCAAAGTGCTCCCCAGCGCGAGGAGGCCCCAAAGGGTAGAAACAAGTCCTTCAGGAAGGTGGGGGGGGGCAAGGCTTGGCCCAGAGCCAGCTCACTGGGCCCTCCAGGCAGGAAGGCAATCCCAAGTGGCGATTCTCCTGGCTCCCAGCCACAGCAGCAGCCCCCCTCTAGAAAGGATCAAGAAGAGAACAGTTTGTAAGGGGACACAGCCACTTTTTTATCCACCATATTGTCTTTGCTGAGGGTGAGGGGAAAAACCAGTCGCAGCTGGTTTTGGAGCACACTTGATGTGCTCAGCCCCGGTCCTCGGAAGCTTGTTTCCGGTCCAGGGAAGACATGGCTTGGCAGTTCGGGCTGGACTGTTCCCATGAGGCACAGGGTCAGACTGATTTGCATATAGCCATGTCTGAACTGGGGTGGCAGAGTGGGCTAAAGCACGGTGATGGATTAAACACAGATCATTTGACTGGGTGTGAGTGTTTGATTGATTCAGATGCTCCGTCCATCACCACCCCCCTTTTGTACCGCTTTTGGCCACCATAAGTGTGGCAGGGTATACTCAGACGTGAGTCCCTTGCTCACTTTGCCACTGGATTCAAGCAAGCCGGGCTGAAGACGGCTGGAATGCCAGAAACCGGTCCTCCGAAGCTTGTTTCCGGTCCAGGGAAGACATGGCTTGGCAGTTCGGGCTGGACTGTTCCCATGAGGCACAGGGTCAGACTGATTTGCATATAGCCATGTCTGAACTGGGGTGGCAGAGTGGGCTAAAGAACGGTGATGGATTAAACCCAGATCATTTGACTGGGTGTGAGTGTTTGATTGATTCAGATGCTCCGTCCATCACCACACCCCTTTTGTACAGCCCCTCACTCTATTCACTAGGGAGGCTAGGGTCATTAGACGGTATGTAACTGTTACCACAGATTTTTTACAACGCATACCATTACCACGGATTTTTTACAACGCAGGTCATTTTACAACGGAAACCTTTACAACGCAATACACTACAACGCAGATACTATTACAACGCATACCTTTACAACGTAAGTATAATTATAGGTAAGTTTATCTTTTTTAAAAAACATTTATTAGTGGTATTTTGTTATGGGGTACAGGGGTATTTTTTCGTTTTAGGGCTGGGTTTGGATTTTGGGGTACAGGCGTATTTTTTTGTTTTAGGGCTGGGTTTGGGTTTTGAGGTACAGGGGTATTTTTAGGTTTTAGGGCTGGGTTTGGGTTTTGAGGTACAGGGGTATTTTTAGGTTTTAGGGCTGGGTTTGGGTTTTGGGGTACAGGGGTATTTTTAGGTTTTAGGGCTGGGTTTGGGTTTTGGGGTACAGGGGTATTTTTAGGTTTTAGGGCTGAGTTTGGGTTTTGGGGTACAGGGGTATTTTTAGGTTTTAGGGCTGGGTTTGGGTTTTGGAGTACAGGGGTATTTTTAGGTTTTAGGGCTGGGTTTGGGTTTTGGGGTACAGGGGTATTTTTAGGTGTTAGGGCTGGGTTTGGGTTTTGGGGTACAGGGGTATTTTGAGGTTTTAGGGCTGGGTTTGGGTTTTGGGGTACAGGGGTATTTTTAGGTTTTAGGGCTGAGTTTGGGTTTTGGGGTACAGGGGTATTTTTAGGTTTTAGGGCTGGGGTTGGGTTTTGGGGTACAGGGGTATTTGTAGGTTTTAGGGCTGGGTTTGGGTTTTGAGGTACAGGGGTATTTGTAGGTTTTAGGGCTGGGTTTGGGTTTTGGGGTACAGGGGTATTTTTAGGTTTTAGGGCTGGGTTTGGGTTTTGGGGTGCAGGGGTATTTTTAGGTTTTAGGGCTGGGTTTGGGTTTTGGGGTGCAGGGGTATTTTTAGGTTTTAGGGCTGGGTTTTGGGGTACAGGGGTATTTTTAGGTTTTAGGGCTGGGTTTGGGTTTTAGGGTACAGGGGTATTTTTAGGTTTTAGGGCTGGGTTTGGGTTTTGGGGTACAGGGGTATTTTTAGGTTTTAGGGCTGGGTTTGGGTTTTGGGGTACAGGGGTATTTTTAATATTTATTTACAAATAATAAAATTAAAATTAATTTTATTAATACAATTATTTAATAATTAAATAATAAATAATTAAATTAAATAATACAAAAATAATTATTTACATTATATATTTATTTAATATACTTACCTATACTTACGTTGTAATGGTATGCGTTGTAATAGTATCTGCGTTGTAGTGTATTGCGTTGTAAAGGTTTCTGTTGTAAAATGACCTGCGTTGTAAAAAATCCGTGTTAATGGTATGCGTGCTAAAAGTATGCGTTGTAACATCATATATCCTCATTAGACGTACCACAGGGGGCGGAGCCAGCATTGTGTGGTGAAAGCCCAGCCCTATTCAGGACCCAGGTGCACTCCTCCCCAGCCATCAGCATGCTAATCTCACACTCACCACCGGGCAGACCCATCATGACTCATGGAGCCTGGCATCCCAGCCAGCTCCAGCCAATCACACGTCAGCACCTTTACAGCACACGCACAGCCATGTTTAGAAGTGGCACTTCCACACTAGACACATACACGCCGCACATATCATTGCGCAGCATTCAATCTCACGAGTTCGCACATACCTAACTCGTTAATGCACACCTCACGCATCAGGAACTACCAGGGACACAGACATTCCCCATGCATTATTATGGGAGGGCAGGCCAACCTTACTCCACGCACTCAGAGTGCACACGCACTCTCCACTGGGACACAGTGAAAGTGCGCAGAAACCAAAAATCACTACCACCCATTCACATACCCAAGCAAAAGGTTTAGGGGTGAACCTGCCAGAAGGGCCAAGTCCAACAGGTATTTTTAGGGTTCAGCGTGGTTTGGGGTGCCCAGGGTGATTTTAGGGCTCATGGTGGGTTTTGGTTTTGGGATGCTAAGGATAATTTTGGGTTCAGGGTTGATTTGGGTTTGGGGTACCAAGGGTAATTTTAAGTTTTACTGTGGTTATGTGTTTTCGGGTGGCAATTGTATTTTTAGGGTTCAGCATGGGTTTGGGTTTTGGGGAGTAAAGACTAATTTTAGGGTTCAGCTTGGGTTTCGGTTTTGGGGTGCAGAGAGTAATTTTTGGGCTCGGGGGGGGGGGGGTGCCCAGGGTAGTATTAGGGTTCAGAGTGGGTATGGGTTTTGGGGCGCTGAGGGTTATTTTAGGGATCAGGGTGGGTTTGAGTTTTGGGGTGCCTAGGTTAATTCTACAGTTCAGGGTGGGTTTGGGTTTTGTGGTTGAGGGTAATTTTAAGAGGGTGAGTGGAAGGATGTGGGTGGGGAGGGGGTGAGGAAAAGGGGAGAGTGTGAGGGGAAAGGAGAGAGGGAATGCGAAGGGGAAAAAAGGGGGTGGGAGAGGTGAAAGGGTGAGGGTGAGGGAAAGAGGGAGGGGGAGAGGGGAAGTGGAATAGAGAGCTTCGGATGAGGGAGACGAAGAGGGGAAGGGAAGGGAATATAGAAGGGAGAGGGGAAAGGTGAAGAGAGGGAAGGGGAGAAGGAAGGGAGAGGGTGCGATGAAGGGAGGAGGGAGAGAGGAAAAGGGAAGAGAGGAAGAGGGAAAAGGAGAGAAGAAGGGGAGAGGGGAAGGGAGGGGGTTGGGAAAGGGGACTGGAGAGGGGAAAGGGAAATGGGAAGGGAAAGGAGAGGGGAAGAGTGGGAGAGGCTGAGGGAAATGGAGAGAGTGAGGGAAAGGGAGAGAGGGTGAGAGGAAGGGAGAGGGAGAGGGGAAAGTGTTAGGGTAGGGAAAGGGAAAGGGAGAAGGTAAGGGGAGAGGGGGAGGGAAAGGGGGAATGGGAGAAGAAAGGGAAGGAGAAGGAGGGGTAAAGGGAGGGGGAAGGAGGGAAAAGAGAATTAGAGGGGTAGGGGATGGGAAAGGGAAATAGGAGGGGAAGGAAGGATTGAGGGGGAGGGAAGAGAGGGTGAGGGGAAAGGTTGTGGGGGAAGGGAAGAGGGGGAGGGGAGGGGTGAGGGGAAGTGGGAGGGGGAAGGGAGAGGTGGAGGGAGAGGAGAAAGGGTGAGTGGAAGATGGAGAGGGTGAAGGGAAGGGAGAAGGAACGAGAGAGGGGAAGGAAGAGGGGGAAGGGACCAAGGAAGGGAGAGGAAGAGGGGAGGGGAGGGGTGAAGTGAGAGGAAGGGAGATGGGGAGGGTAAGGGAGTGGGGAAGGGAGAGGGTGATGGAAAGGGAGATGTAAAGGGGACTGGAGAGGGTAAACGGGGAGGGGAAGTACGGGAGGGAGAGGGAGCAGTGGAGTGAAAGGGGAGAGGGAAAGGGAAGGAAGAGTGGGAGAGGTGGAGAGGAGAAAGGGTGAGAAAAAGTGAGAGAAAGGAAGAGGGAGGGGAGAGGGAGGGGGATAGTGAAAGTTAGTGGGTGAGGGGAAGAAGAGAGAAAATGGAAAGGGAGGGAGTGAGGGAGAGGAGAAGTGAGAGGGAGAGGTTGAGGGAGAAGGGAAGGAAGGGAAGGAAGGGAGGGAAAGGGAGAGGTGGGGGTGAAGAAGGTGAAGGGACAGGGGAAGGGTGAAAAGAGGGGACGGGAGAAGAGAGGGAGAGGGTGAAGGGATGGGAGATGGGGAGTGGGAGGGAGGGGTGGAGGGAGAGAGGGGAAAGGGTGAGGGTGGAGGGATAAAGAGGAAGGGAGAGTGTAAGGGAGAAGATGAAGGGAAAGGGGAGAGGGGGAGGGAGAGGTTTAGGGTGTTGAAAAGGGTGAGGGCAAGATAGAAGGGGGAGATGAAAGGGAGGGAGAGAGGGAGGAGGAAGGAAATGGGGGAGGGAGGGGAGTAGATTGGGAGGGTTAGGGAGTGGGAAAGGTGGAGGTAGAGGAGAAAGGGTGAGGGAGTGCGAGGGTGAAGGAAAGAGGAAGGGGAACGGAGAGGGGAAGATGGAGAGGGTGAGGGAAAGGGAGGGTTAAGGGAAGGGAGTGGGTGAGGGAATGGGAGAGGGTTAGAGGGTTAGAGGGGGAAGGAGAGGGGAGGGGAGGGGGAGGAAGAGGGAATGGGAGTGAGGGAGAGGCCGAGGCCGAGGGAAGAGGAGAAGGGTGAGGGGAAGGAAAGGGAGAGAAAAGGGTGAGGGTGAATGGGTGAGGGTAGGCGAGAGCGTTAGGGGAAGGGAGAGGGTGTGGGTGTGGGTGAAGAGAGAGGAAAAAAGAAGGGAAAGGGGAGGGCGAGGGAAAGAGGAAGGAAGAGGGAAGGGGTGAGGGGAAGGGTGAAGGGAAGAATGAGGGGAAGGGAGAGGATGAGGGGAAGGGAGGAGGGAAGGGAGAGGGGAAGGTAAAGGGAGAAGGGAGGAGTGAAGGTATAGGGGCAGGTGGAGGATGAGGGTAAAGGGTGAAGTGAAGGGAGAGGGGAAGGGAGAGGAGAAGGCAGAGGGGAAGGGGAAAGGTAGAGGGGAAACAGAGAGGGAAAGGGGAAAGGGGGAAGTGATAGGGGAGGGGAGGGGAGAGATGGAGGGAGAGGGGAAAAGGAAAGGGGAAATGAGAGGGGTGGGGAGGGGGAGAGATGGAGGGAGAGGGGAAAGGAGATGGGCGGGGAGGAGGAGAGATGGAGGGAGAGGGGAAGGGAGAGGGATAGGGAGGGTTAGAGAGTGAGGGAGAGGGGAAAGGAGTGGGTGAGGGAATGGGAGGGTTAGAGGGTGAGGGGAAGGGAGTGGGTGAGGGAATTAGAGAGGGTTAGAGGGGAAGGGAGAAGGGAGTGGGAGGAAGAGGGAATGGGAGTGAGGGAGAGGCCGAGGAAAGAGGGGAAGGGTGAGGGGAAGGAAAGGGAGAGGGGAAGGGAGAGTTTGAGGGTGAAGGGAAGGGAGAGTAAGAGGGAAAGGGTGAGGGTGAAAGGATGAGGGGGAGAATGTGGGGAAGGGAGAGGGTGAGGGGGAGGGGGGAGGGAAGGGAGCGGGGAAGGGTGAGGGGAAGAATGAGGGGAAGGGAGAGGGTGAGGGAAAGGGAGGGTTAGAGGGTAAGGGGAAGGGAGTGGGTGAGGGAATGGGAGAGGGTTAGAGGGGGAGGGAGAGGGGAGGGGGAGGAAGAGGGAATGTGAGTGAGGGAGAGGCTGAGGGAAGAGGGGAAGGGTGAGGGTGAGGGGAAGGAAAGGGAGAGTAAAGGGTGAGGGTAAAAGGGTGAGGGCAGGGGAGAGGGTTAGGGGAAGGGAGAGGGTATGGGTGTGGGTGAAGAGATAGGAAAAAAGAAGGGGAGGGTGAGGGAAAGAGGAAGCAATAGGGAAGGGGTGAGGGGAAGGGAGAGAGAAAGGGTGAAGGGAATAATGAAGGGAAGGGAGAGGGTGAGGGGGAGGGAGGAGGGAAGGGAGAGGAAATAGGAGAGGGGAAGGTAAAGGGAGAAGGGAGGAGTGAAGGTATAGGGGAAGGTGGAGGGTGAGGGTAGAGGGTGAGGTGAAGGGAGAGGGGAAGGCAGAGGGGAAGGGGAAAGGGAGAGGGGAAGCAGAGAGGGGAAGGGGAAAGGGGGAAGGGATGGGGAGGGGAGGCGAGAGATGGAGGGAGAGGGGAAAAGGAAAGGGGAAAGGAGTGGGGTAGGGAGGGGGAGAGATGGAGGGGAAGGGGAAGGGAGAGGGATAGGGAGGGCTAGAGAGAGGGCGAGGGGAAGGGAGTGGGTGAGGGAATGGGAGAGGGTTCGAGGGTGAGGGAGTGGGGGAAGAGGGGAAGGGCGAGGGGAAGGAAAGGGAGAGAAAAGGGTGAGGGTGAAGGGGTGAGGGTAGGGGAGAGTGTTAGGGGAAGGGAGAGGGTGTGGGTGAAAAGAGAGAAGAGAGAAGGGAAAGTGGAGGGGGAGGGAAAGAGGAAGGAAGAGGGAGGGGGGAGGGGAAGGGAAGGGTGAAGGGAAGAATAAGGGGAAGGGAGAGGGGGAGGGGGGAGGAAGGAAGGGAGAGGGGAAGGTGGAGGGAGAAGGGAGGATGGAGGGAGAGGGGAAGGGAGAGGGGAAGCAGAGAGGGGAAGAGGAAAGGGGGAAGGGATAGGGGGACCGGAGGGGGAGATATGGAGGGAGAGGGTAAGGAGAAAAGGGGAAGGTAGGGGTGGGGAGGGGAGAGATGGAGGTTGAGGGGAATGGAGAAGGTGAGGGAAAGGGAGGGTTAGAGCGTTATGGAGAGGGGAAGGAAGAGGGGTTGGGAGAGTGGGGGAGAGGCAGAGGGAAGAGGGGAAGGGTGAGGGAAAGGAAAGGGAGAGGGGAAGGGAGAGTTTGAGGGTGAAGGGAAGGGAGAGTAAGAGGGAAAGGGTGAGGGTGAAAGGATGAGGGGAAGAATGTGGGGAAGGGAGAGGGGGAGGGGGAGGGAAAGGGAGGGTTAGAGGGTGATCGAGAGTGAATGGGTGAGGGAGAGGGAAAGGGAGATCTAGGGTTAGAGGGTGAGGGAGAGGGAAAGGAAGAGGGGATGGGAGAGTGAGGGAGAGGAAGAGGGGAAGGGTGAGGGGAAGGGAAGGGAGAGGGGAAGGGAGAGTTTGAGGGTGAAGGGTAGGGAGAGTAAGAGGGAAAGGGTGAGGGTAAGGGTGAAAGAATGAGGGAAAGAATGTGGGGAAGGGAGAGGGTAAGGGGGAAGGAGGAGGGAAGGGAGAGGGGAAAGGTGAGGGGATGAATGAGGGGAAGGGAGAGGGGGAGGGGGAAGGGGAGGGGGAGGGAGGAGGGAGGAGGGAAGGGAGAGGGGAAGGCAGAGGGGAGAGGGAGAGAAAAGGGTGAGGGTGAAAGGGTAAGGGTAGGGGAGAGGGTGTGGGTGAAGAGAGAGGAAGAGAGAAGGGAACGGGAAGGGGAGGGAAAGGGGAAGGAAGAGGGGCAGGGGAAGGTGTAGGTAAAGGGAAGGGTGTGGGTGAAGAGAGAGGAAGAGAGAAGGAAAGAGGGAGGGAAAGGGGAAGGAAGAGGGAGGGGCGAGGAGAAGGGAGAGGGGATGGGTGAAGGGAAGAATAAGGGGAAGGGAGAGGGTGAGGGGGAGGGAGGATGGACGGGAGAGGGAAAGGGAGAGGGGAAGGTTGAGGGAGAAGGGAGGATGGAGGGAGAGGGGAGGATGGAGGGTGAGGCGAAGGGAGGAGGGGAAGGGGGGGGAAGGGGAAAGGAAGAGGGGAAGCAGAGGGAAAGGGGGAAGGGAGAAGGGTGGGAAAGGGAGGGGGAGAGATGGCAGGAGAGGAGAAGGGGAAAGGGGAAGGGAGAGGGGTGGGGAGGGGGAGAGATGGAGGGAGAGGGGAAGGGAAAGGGTGAGGGAATCAGAGAGGGTTAGAGGGGAGGGAGAGGGAATGGGGAGAGAGTGAGGGAGAGACCAAGGGAAAAGGGGAAGGGAGAGAAAAGGGTGAGGGAGAGGAGAAAGGGAGAGGGAGAGACAAGGGTGCAGGTGAAAGGGTGAGGGTAGGGGAGAGGGTTAGGGGAAGGGAGAAGGTGTAGGTAAAGGGAAGGGTGTGGGTGAAGAGAGAGTAAGAGAGAAGGAAAGAGGGAGGGAAAGGGGAAGGAAGAGGGAGGGGCGAGGGGAAGGGTGAAGGGATGGGTGAAGGGAAGAATGAGGGGAAGGGAGAGGGTGAGGGGGAGGGTGGATGGAAGGGAGAGGGAAAGGGAGAGGGGAAGGTCGAGGGAGAAGGGAGGATGGAGGGAGAGGGGAAGGTGGAGGGTGAGGTGAAGGGAGGAGGGGAAGGGAGAGGGGAAGGGGAAAGGAAGAGGGGAAGCAGAGGGAAAGGGGAAAGGGGGAAGAGAGAGGGGTGGGAAAGGGAGGGGGAGAGATGGAGGGAGAGGAGAAGGGGAAAGGGGAAGGGAGAGGGGTGGGGAGGGGGAGAGATGGAGGGAGAGGGGAAGGGAAAGGGTGAGAGAATGGGAGAGGGTTAGAGGGGAGGAAGAGGGGACGGAGAGAGAGTGAGGGAGAGACCGAGGGAAAGGGGGAAGGGTGAGGGGAAGGAAAGGGAGAGGGGAAGGGAAAGAAAAGTGTGAGCGTGAAACGGTGAGGGTAGAGGAGAGGGTTAGGGGAAGGGAGAGGGTGTGGGTGAAGAGAGAGGAAAAAAGAAGGGAAAGGGGAGGGTGAGGGTGAGGGAAAGAGGAAGGAAGAGGGAAGGAGTGAGGGGAAGGGAGAGAGGAAGGGTGAAGGGAAGAATGAGGGGAAGGGAGATAGTGAGGGGGAGGGAGGAGGGAAGGAAGAGGGAATAGGAGAGGGGAAGGTGGAGGGAGAAGGCAGTAGGGAAGGGAGAGGATGAGGGTAGAAGGTGAGGTGAATGTAGAGGGGAAGGGAGGGGGGAAGGGAGGGGGAATGGAGAGGGGACAGGGAAAGGGAGAGGGGGAGCAGAGAAGGGAAGGGGAAATGGGGAAGGGATAGGGGAGGGAGGGAGCAGGTAAGGGGAAAGCGGAAAGGAGGAGTGGCGAGCGGGAGAGATGGGGAGAGGGAGAGGGTGAGGCAAAGGGAGGGTTAGAGGGTGAGGGAGAGGGAATGGGATAGGGTGAGGGAGAGGGAGGGTTAGAGGGTGAGGGAGAGGGGAAGGAAGAGTGAATGGGAGAGAGTGAGGGAGAGGCAGAGAGGAGGGGAAGAGTGACGGGAAGGAAATGGAGAGGGGAAGGGTATGGGAGAACAGAGAGGAAGATAGATGGGAAGGGGGTAGGGAAAGAGGAAGGGAGAGGGAGGGGTGAGGGGAAGAATGAGAAGGGAGAGGGCGAGAGGGATGGAGGAGGGAAGGAAGAGGGAAAAGGTGAGGGGAAGAATGGGGGGAAGGGAGGGGGAGGGAAGGGAGAGGGGAAGAATGAGAGGAAGGGAGAGGAGAGGGGAGGGAGAAGGGAAGGGAGGGGAGAAGGCTAAGGGGAAGAATGAGGGGAAGGGAGGGGGAGGGAGGAGGGAAGGGAGAGGGGATGGGTGAGGGGACGAATGAGGGGAAGGGAGAGCTTGAGGGGGAACGGGAGGTGGAGGGAGGAGGGAAGGGAGAGGGAAAGGGAGAGGGGAAGGCAGAAGGGCAGGGGAAATGGAGAGGGGAAAGGGAGAGGGAGAGAAAAGGGTGCAGGTGAAAGGGTGAGGGTAGGGGAGAGGGTTAGGGGAAGGGAGAAGGTGTAGGTAAAGGGAAGGGTGTGGGTGAAGAGAGAGTAAGAGAGAAGGAAAGAGGGAGAGAAAAGGGTGAGGGTGAAAGGGTGAGGGGTAGGGGAGAGGGTGAAAGGGGAGAGGGAGAGAAAAGGGTGAGGGTGAAAGGGTGAGGGGTAGGGGAGAGGGTGAAAGGGTGAGGGGGAGGTTGTCGGTGAAGAAAGAGGTAGAGAGAAGGGAAGGAGAAGGGGAGGGAAAGGGGAAGGGGAAGGAAGAGGGAGGGGGTGAGGGAAAGGGAGAGGAGAAGGGTGAGGGGAAGAATGAGGGGGAGAGGGGGAGGCGAAGGGAGAGGAGAAGGCAGAGGGGCAGGGGAAAGGGGGGAGAGAAAAGGGTGAGGGTGAAAGGTTAAGGGTAGGGGAGAGGGTTAAGGGAAGGTAGAGGGTGTGGGCGAAGGGAAGGGTGTGGGTGAGGAAGAGATATGGGAAGGTGAAGGAAAGGGGAAGGGGAAGGAAGAGGGAGGGGGTGAGGGGGAGAGGGGAAGGGAGAGGGGAAGGGTGAAGGGAAGAATGAGGGGAAGGGAGAGGGTGAGGGGGAGTGAGGGAAGGAGAGATAAAGGGAGAGAGGAAGTTGGAGGGAGAAGGGAGGATGGAGGGAGAGGGGAAGGTGGAGGGTGAGGCGAAGGGAGAGGAGAAGGGAGACGGGAAGTGGAAAGGAAGAGGGGAAGCAGAGAGGGGAAGGGGAAAAGGGGAAGAAAGATGGGTGGGTAGGGGTGGGGTAGAGATGGAGGGGAAGGGGAAAAGGGAAGGGAGAGGGGTGGGGAGGGGGACAGATGGAGAGAGAGGGGAAGGGAGAGGGAAACAGAGGGTTAGAGGGTGAGGGAGAGGGGAAGGGAGTGGGTGAGGGAATGGGAGAGGGTTCGAGGGTTCGGGAGTGGGGGGAAGAGGGGAAGGGTGAGGTCAAGGAAAGGGAGACAAAAAAAGGGTGAGGGTGAAGGGGTGAGGGTAAGGGTTAGGGGAAGGGAGAGAGTGTGGGTGAATAGAGAGGAAGAGAGAAGGAAAAGTGGAGGGGGAGGGAAAGAGGAAGGAAGAGGGAGGGGTGAGGGGAAGGGAAGGGTGAAGGGAAGAATAAGGGGAAGGGAGAGGATGAGGGGGAGGGAGGAAGGATGGGAGAGGAGAAGGTGGAGGGAGAAGGGAGGATGGAGGGAGAGGGGAAAGGGAGAGGGGAAGCAGAGAGGGGAAGAGGAAAGGGGGAAGGGATAGGGGAGGGGAGGGACAGAGATGGGGGGAGACGGGAAGGGGAAAAGGGGAGGGGTGGGGAGGGGGAGAGATAGAGGGTGAGGGTGAGGGAAAGGGAGGGTTAGAGGGTGAGGGGAAGGGAGTGGGTGAGGGAATGGGAGAGGGTTAGAGGGGGAGGGAGAGGGGAGGGGGAGGAAGAGGGAATGGGAGTGAGGGAGAGGCCGAGGGGAAGGGTGAGGGGAAGGAAAGGGAGAGAAAAGGGTGAGGGTGAAGGGGTGAGGGTAGGGGAGAGGGTTAGGGGAAGGGAGAGGGTGTGGGTGAAAAGAGAGGAAGAGAGAAGGGAAAGTGGAGGGGGAGGGAAAGAGGAAGGAAGAGGGAGGGGGGGAAGGGAAGGGAAGGGTGAGGGGAAGAATGAGGGGAAGGGAGAAGGGAAGGAGAGGGGGAGGGAAAGAGGAAGGATGAGGGAGGGGGTGAGGGGAAGGGAGAGGAGAAGGGTGAGGGGAAGAATGAGGGGAAGAGGGGGAGGCCATTGCAGAGGGGCAGGGGAAATGGGGAGGAAGAGAAAAGGGTGAGGGTGAAAGGGTGAGGGTAGGGGAGAGGGTTAGGGGAAGGGAGAGGGTGTGGGTGAAGGGAAGGGTGTGGGTGAAGAGAGAGGAAGAGAGAAGGGAAGGTGAAGGGAAGGGGAAGGAAGAGGGAGGGGTGAGGGGAAGGGAGAGGGGAAGGGTGAAGGGAAGAATGAGGGGAAGTGAGAGGGTGAGGGGGAGCGAGGGAAGGGAGAGGGGAAGTTGGAGGGAGAAGGGAGGATGGAGGGAGAGGGGAAGGTGGAGGGTGAGGTGAAGGGAGAGAAGGGAGAGGGGAAGTGGAAAGGAAGAGGGGAAGAAGAGAGGGGAAGGGGAAAGGGGGAAGAAAGAGGGGTGGTGAGGGGAGGGGTAGAGATGGAGGGGAAGGGGAAGGGAGAGGGAAAGGGAGGGTTAGAGGGTGAGGTAGAGGGGAAGGGAGTGGGTAAGGGAATGGGAGAGGGTTTGAGGGTGAGGGAGTGGGGGGAAGAGGGGAAGGGTGAGGGGAAGGAAAGGGAGAGAAAAGGGTGAGGGTGAAGGGGTGAGGGTATGGGAGAGGGTTAGGGGAAGAGAGAGTGTGGGTGAAGAGAGAGGACGAGATAAGGAAAAGTGCAGGGGGAGGGAAAGAGGAAGGAAGAGGGAGGGGGTGAGGGGAAGGGAAGGGTGTAGGGAAGAATAATGGGAAGGGAGAGGATGAGGGGGAGGGAGGAAGAAAGGGAGGAGAAGGTGGAGGGAGAAGGGAGGATGGAGGGAACGGGAGAAGGGAGAGGGGAAGCAGAGAGGGGAAGAGGAAAGGGAAAGGGGTAGGGGGAGGGGAGGGGTAGAGATGGAGGGAGAGAGAAAGGGGAAAGGGGGAGGGGTGGGGAGGGGAGAGATAGAGGGGAAGGGAGAGGGTGAGGGGAAGGGAGGGTTAGGGGGTGAGGGGAAGGGAGTGGGTGGGGGTAGAGGCCTAGATGGTGAGGTGAAGGGAGAGGGGAAGGGAGAGGGGAAGGCAGAGGGGAAGGGGAAAGGGAGAGGGGAAGCAGAGAGGGAAAGGGGAAAGCTGGAACTGATAGGGGGAGGGGAGGGAGAGATGGAGGGAGAGGGGAAAAGGAAAGGGGAAAGGAGAGGGGTGGGGAGGGGAAGAGATGGAGGGAGAGGGGAAGGGAGAGGGATAGGGAGGTTAGAGAGGGAGGGAGAGGGGAAGGGAGTGGGTGAGGGAATGGGAGAGGGTTCGAGGGTGTGGGAGAGAGGGGAGAGGGGAAGGGTGAGGGGAAGGAAAGGGAGAGAAAAGGGGGTGAGGGTGAAGGGGTGAGGGTAGGGGAGGGAGAGGGGTGGGGTGAAGGGAGAGGGTGAGGGAAAGAGAGGAGAGAGGAAGGGAGGAGGAGGGAGGGAAGAGGAGGAAGGGAGGGGTGGGAAGGGTGAAGGGAAGAATAAGGGGAAGGGTGAGGGGGAGGGAGGACAGAAGGGAGAGGGGAAGGTGGAGGGAGAAGGGAGAAGGGAAGATAGAGCGGGGAAATGGGGAGGGGAAGCAGAGATGGGAAGAGGAAAGGGGAAGGGATAGGGGGGTGGGATATATGGAGGGAGAGGGGAAGGGGGAAAAGGGAAGGGAGGGGTGTGGAGGGGAGAGATTGAGGTTGAGGGGAAGGGAAAGGGTGAGGGAAAGGGAGGGTTAGAGGGTGAGGGAGAGGGTTAGAGGGTGAGGGAGAGGGAATGGGTGAGGGAGGGTTAGAGGGTGCGGGAGAGGGAAGGAAGAGGGAATATGAGAGTGAGGGAGAGTCAGAGGGAAGAGAGGAAGGGTGAGGGGAAGGAAAGGGAGAGGGAAAGGGAGAGTTTGAGGGTGAAGGCAAGGGAGAGTAAGAGGGAAAGGGTGAGGGAGAAAGGGTGAGGGTAGGGGAGAACATTAGGGGAAGGGAGGGGTGTGGGTGAGGGGAAGGGTGTGGGTGTGGGTGAAGAGAGAAAGAGAGAAGGGAAGGGGGAGGGTGAGGGGAAGGGAAGGGAAAGGGGAAGGAAGAGGGAGGGTGAGGGGAAGGGAGAGGGGAAGAATGAGAAGGGAGAGAATGACTGGGATGGAGGATGGAAGGGATAGGCGAAAGGTGAGGGGAAGAATGACAGGAAGGGAGCAGGGAGGAGGGAAGGGAGAGGGGAAGGGTGAGGGAAAGAATGAGGGGAAGGGAGAGGTGGAGGGGAGGGAGGAGGGAAGGGAGAGGGGAATGGTGAGGGGAAGAATGAGGGGGAGAGGGGAGGAAGGAAGGGAGAGGGGAAGGGTGAGGGGAAGGGAGAGGGAAAGGGTGAGGGGAATAATGAGGGGAAGGAAAGAGAGAGGGGAAGGGTGAGGGGAAGAATGAGGGGAGGGGAGAGGGGGATGGAGGGGGAAGGGGAGGGAAAGGGGTAGGAATAAGGGGAGGGGGAGGGGAGGGAGGAGGGAAGGGTGAGGGGAAGGATGAGGGGAAGGGAGAGGTGAGGGGAGGGAGGACGGAAGAGAGAGGGGAAGGGTGAGGGTAGGGCAGAGGGTTAGGGGCAGGGAGAGGGTGTGGGTGAGGGGAAGGGTGTGGGTGAAGAGAGAGAAGGGAAAGGGGAGGGTAGGGAAAGGGGGAGGAAGAGGGAGGGGTGAGGGGAAGGGAGAGGGGAAGGGTGAGGGGAAGGGAGAGGGGGTGGAGGAGGGAAGGGAGAGGGGAAGGGTGAGGGAAATAATGAAGGTAAGGGAGAGGGGGAGGGGGAGGGGGAGGGAAGGGAGAGGGAAGGGTGAGGGGAAGAATGAGGGTAAGAATTAGGGGAAGGGAGTGAGGGGACAGGAGAGGGTGAGGGGGATGGATGAGGGAAGGGATAGGGGAGGTGTGGGGGAAGAATGAGGGGAAGGGAGAGGGGGGAGGGGGAGGGAGGAGTGAAGAGAGGGGAAGAATGAGGGGGAGGGAGAGGGGAGGGGGAGGGAGAGGGGAGGGGGAGGGAGAGGGGAGGGAGAGGGGAGGAGGGAAGGGAGAGGGGAAGGGTGAGGGGAAGAATGACTGGAGAAGAGGGAGGAGGGGAGGGAGGAGGGAAGGGTGAGGGGAAAGGTGAGGGGATGATGAGGGGAAGGGAGAGGGGGAGGGGGAAGGGGAGGGGGAGGGAGGAGGGAGGAGGGAAGGAGAGGGGAAGGCAGAGGGGAGAGGGAGAGAAAAGGGTGAGGGTGAAAGGGTAAGGGTAGGGGAGAGGGTGTGGGTGAAGAGAGAGGAAGAGAGAAGGGAACGGGAAGGGAAGGGAAAGGGGAAGGAAGAGGGGCAGGGGAAGGTGTAGGTAAAGGGAAGGGTGTGGGTGAAGAGAGAGGAAGAGAGAAGGAAAGAGGGAGGGAAAGGGGAAGGAAGAGGGAGGGGCGAGGAGAAGGGAGAGGGGATGGGTGAAGGGAAGAATAAGGGGAAGGGAGAGGGTGAGGGGGAGGGAGGATGGACGGGAGAGGGAGGGAGGGGAAGGTTGAGGGAGAAGGGAGGATGGAGGGAGAGGGGAGGATGGAGGGTGAGGCGAAGGGAGGAGGGGAAGGGGGGGGAAGGGGAAAGGAAGAGGGGAAGCAGAGGGAAAGGGGGAAGGGAGAAGGGTGGGAAAGGGAGGGGGAGAGATGGCAGGAGAGGAGAAGGGGAAAGGGGAAGGGAGAGGGGTGGGGAGGGGGAGAGATGGAGGGAGAGGGGAAGGGAAAGGGTGAGGGAATCAGAGAGGGTTAGAGGGGAGGGAGAGGGAATGGGGAGAGAGTGAGGGAGAGACCAAGGGAAAAGGGGAAGGGAGAGAAAAGGGTGAGGGAGAGGAGAAAGGGAGAGGGAGAGAAAAGGGTGCAGGTGAAAGGGTGAGGGTAGGGGAGAGGGTTAGGGGAAGGGAGAAGGTGTAGGTAAAGGGAAGGGTGTGGGTGAAGAGAGAGTAAGAGAGAAGGAAAGAGGGAGGGAAAGGGGAAGGAAGAGGGAGGGGCGAGGGGAAGGGTGAAGGGATGGGTGAAGGGAAGAATGAGGGGAAGGGAGAGGGTGAGGGGGAGGGTGGATGGAAGGGAGAGGGAAAGGGAGAGGGGAAGGTCGAGGGAGAAGGGAGGATGGAGGGAGAGGGGAAGGTGGAGGGTGAGGTGAAGGGAGGAGGGGAAGGGAGAGGGGAAGGGGAAAGGAAGAGGGGAAGCAGAGGGAAAGGGGAAAGGGGGAAGAGAGAGGGGTGGGAAAGGGAGGGGGAGAGATGGAGGGAGAGGAGAAGGGGAAAGGGGAAGGGAGAGGGGTGGGGAGGGGGAGAGATGGAGGGAGAGGGGAAGGGAAAGGGTGAGAGAATGGGAGAGGGTTAGAGGGGAGGAAGAGGGGACGGAGAGAGAGTGAGGGAGAGACCGAGGGAAAGGGGGAAGGGTGAGGGGAAGGAAAGGGAGAGGGGAAGGGAGAGAAAAGTGTGAGCGTGAAACGGTGAGGGTAGAGGAGAGGGTTAGGGGAAGGGAGAGGGTGTGGGTGAAGAGAGAGGAAAAAAGAAGGGAAAGGGGAGGGTGAGGGTGAGGGAAAGAGGAAGGAAGAGGGAAGGAGTGAGGGGAAGGGAGAGAGGAAGGGTGAAGGGAAGAATGAGGGGAAGGGAGATAGTGAGGGGGAGGGAGGAGGGAAGGAAGAGGGAATAGGAGAGGGGAAGGTGGAGGGAGAAGGCAGTAGGGAAGGGAGAGGATGAGGGTAGAAGGTGAGGTGAATGTAGAGGGGAAGGGAGGGGGGAAGGGAGGGGGAATGGAGAGGGGACAGGGAAAGGGAGAGGGGGAGCAGAGAAGGGAAGGGGAAATGGGGAAGGGATAGGGGAGGGAGGGAGCAGGTAAGGGGAAAGCGGAAAGGAGGAGTGGCGAGCGGGAGAGATGGGGAGAGGGAGAGGGTGAGGCAAAGGGAGGGTTAGAGGGTGAGGGAGAGGGAATGGGATAGGGTGAGGGAGAGGGAGGGTTAGAGGGTGAGGGAGAGGGGAAGGAAGAGTGAATGGGAGAGAGTGAGGGAGAGGCAGAGAGGAGGGGAAGAGTGACGGGAAGGAAATGGAGAGGGGAAGGGTATGGGAGAACAGAGAGGAAGATAGATGGGAAGGGGGTAGGGAAAGAGGAAGGGAGAGGGAGGGGTGAGGGGAAGAATGAGAAGGGAGAGGGCGAGAGGGATGGAGGAGGGAAGGAAGAGGGAAAAGGTGAGGGGAAGAATGGGGGGAAGGGAGGGGGAGGGAAGGGAGAGGGGAAGAATGAGAGGAAGGGAGAGGAGAGGGGAGGGAGAAGGGAAGGGAGGGGAGAAGGCTAAGGGAAGAATGAGGGGAAGGGAGGGGGAGGGAGGAGGGAAGGGAGAGGGGATGGGTGAGGGGACGAATGAGGGGAAGGGAGAGCTTGAGGGGGAACGGGAGGTGGAGGGAGGAGGGAAGGGAGAGGGAAAGGGAGAGGGGAAGGCAGAAGGGCAGGGGAAATGGAGAGGGGAAAGGGAGAGGGAGAGAAAAGGGTGCAGGTGAAAGGGTGAGGGTAGGGGAGAGGGTTAGGGGAAGGGAGAAGGTGTAGGTAAAGGGAAGGGTGTGGGTGAAGAGAGAGTAAGAGAGAAGGAAAGAGGGAGAGAAAAGGGTGAGGGTGAAAGGGTGAGGGGTAGGGGAGAGGGTGAAAGGGGAGAGGGAGAGAAAAGGGTGAGGGTGAAAGGGTGAGGGGTAGGGGAGAGGGTGAAAGGGTGAGGGGGAGGTTGTCGGTGAAGAAAGAGGTAGAGAGAAGGGAAGGAGAAGGGGAGGGAAAGGGGAAGGGGAAGGAAGAGGGAGGGGGTGAGGGAAAGGGAGAGGAGAAGGGTGAGGGGAAGAATGAGGGGGAGAGGGGGAGGCGAAGGGAGAGGAGAAGGCAGAGGGGCAGGGGAAAGGGGGGAGAGAAAAGGGTGAGGGTGAAAGGTTAAGGGTAGGGGAGAGGGTTAAGGGAAGGTAGAGGGTG
>NW_028247373.1:0-15388 GCF_964263255.1 Lissotriton vulgaris | reverse complement strand
ACTTTCTTTCTGTCAAACCTGGATATCTCTTCCATCTATCCCCTCTCCTATTAGTATTTCCTTCTGAGGGCGTTGGCAATAAATTATTAATTGTACGCATTATTTAAGGTTGGTGAACCCATTGTTGTGTTCCAGCTTATGTACGCTTGTGGCGCAACAGGCGCGCAGTGTGGCCCTCACGTGACCTGCCTAATAAAAGGGGTCTCCGCACGCACGTACGCCAGTTGGCAACGACGTGAAGAGCCACCAACAGTTCCCCAGTGTCCGTGTGACCTATTTATAGTGGAGGCCACATGTTAGGCCTGTATGATCCCAGGTGCCCCCTGAGTGTAGATTGCCCCGTAAGCAACCGGCTTGTCCACAGCCCTGACACAACAGCTGGCGACGAGGGTGGGATCGCCCTCGCTGTGTGTGTGTCATATCTGCTCTGCTGGGGCGGTCGTGAGCTCTGCCATCGACTCGCGGCGCTCGTGCCCTGTAGACCCGCAAGCGGTGCGGCAACGCAACTGGGAAACGGATCGGGGACTCCGGTGGCGACGTTGATGTCAGGTGAGCCGCTGTGCCCTGCATTTGCTCCCGCTCGTCTGGTGCCGTCTCCCTCAGCACGGCACCTCTTGTTGCAGCGGGGCCTCAGGCGTAAGGTTCTCCGGTGCTCATACCGGCACCCCTCGGGCCTCGCAGCCCAAGACCTGTGCAGCACCGCATACCGGCCGGCCGCCGATGCGTGAAGCGCTCCTGGGCGAAGACGCATGAAAGGATACGCGAGACGGCAAGGCCCTGCCCACGCTCCCTTGACCTCGCGCAGGCCGCCCAGATCATCCTGAGCCTAGGGCTCCATTCTCAAGCCTGCGAAACCGCAGGTGGAGTGCTGAGTGTCCTGAAAAGCGGGGAGAAGAGCCCCACGTGGTGGGAGACGACCCTGAAGACGGGGGAAGGCCCATCACGCTCAGGCCCAGCAATCTGCAACTGCCAACAAGCACTGGCACCTGCATTCCTACTGTAGATAGGGGAACCAGGTAGCAATCACAAGGGTGGCGCCTTCACCCACGGCACTGTGTACCACCACCACAGGCATGGCCACGATACCCCCGATTGAGCCGTTCCGGGTGGAGGGCTCTCCGTCGTTGCTGGCCCCCGAAGTGGAAGGACTGGGTGGACCGGTTCCTAATTTTCTTCGAAGCCACCATGGTCCACAACGACCAGAAACGGGCCATGGTTCTTCACCTAGGGGAAAGGATGTCCACAATATCGCCAAAACCCTAGTAGAGGTCCTGCCAAAAAATAACAACTCACTCATAAATGCCCTGAATGCCTATTTCGCGCCCATGGCCAACCAGGTTTATGAGAGATTCATATTCAGGCAAGCACGGCAGCTGCCGGAAGAATCGCTGGACACGTACCACGCACGGTTGAAGAGTTTGGCATCAACCTGTGGGTTTGCGGATGCCACTGAAGAAATAAGGGGACAGATCATCCAGGGATGCGCCTCTGTCAAACTCCGGGAACGCATCCTGGAAGAGTCAGGGAAACCCCTGGTGGACATTCTAACCTTAGGTCGAACCAAAGAATTGTCGAAGGCCCGAGCGGCCCATATGGAAGCCGCCTTCCAGGCGCCTGTGAAGGACGAACCAGTCAACAAGGTAACAGTAAAGTCACCAACAAAGTGGAACAAGGAAAACACGGGGGCCGCTGCGAGAACAACGGGGAAGACCTGTGAATACTGTGGGGGACCACCCCATCAGGCAGCGGAGTGCCCGGCCAGGGGGAAGTGATGCTCCGTGTGTGGTCGTTTCAACCACTTCGAGAAGGTCTGCCGGTCCAAGAAGTATTGCAAACCTCGGCAGGTGGTGAATACGGTGCCCGAAGTCTGAGCGACATGGACGATGATGAGGAGGAGGAGAGAACCATGCACAAGGTACACATGATTGGCACCGCGACCCGCCGACCCAGACGACTGCCTCAGTGCGGCATCAGAGTGGGTGAACAAGAGCTCATGGCTGTGGTAGACACAGGTGCGACCATTAACCTCATGGCTGCCACCCCTCCATCAAACGCTGGACCCGCCACCGATCCTGAGTCCGTCACCCATCACCGTATTCGCATATGGACAGGACACACCCCTCAGGATCAGAGGGAAGTTCAAGACATCCATCTCGCATTGAGACCGATCCATCACCACCAACATCTTTGTGTCAGAAGATGGGCAAGGCATGCTGCTCGGGTGTCGGGCAGCAGAAGACCTGGGAGTGTTTACGTTTGCGTTTGGGGTGCACCAGGAGTCAATTCAACAGCTCATAACAGAATTCTCCGACATCTACAAGGGCATTAGAAAGTTCACGGGGAGCAAGATACACCTCCACATCCACCACACCATTCAGCCTGTAGCATTGAGGCATCGCCGCATCGCATTCCATCTCAGGCTTCTCATAGAAGAAGAGCTCAAGAAGCTAGAAGTGGCAGGAATAATAGAAAAGGTGACAGGCCCCACTCCCTGGGTCTCACCCATGGTGGTCACACGAAAACCGAAGCAACCAGGAGCTGTCCGAATTTGTGTGGACATGCGCCTCCCCAACGCCGCCATCAAGAGCCAGCTGGTTCTCAAAGCTAGATCTGCGCTCCGGATATCACCAACTGGTACTCGATGAAGAGTCACTTAACATCACGACCTTCTCGACCCACGTGGGACATCCGGAGATACACCCGCCTCAACTTTGGTGTGTCCAGCGCGGCTGAGGTGTTCCAGAATGTCATACAAGAACTGATCACGGATATACCTGGGTTATCAATGTCACTGATGACATCATGATACACGCCCGCACCATACAGGAGCACAACAACCGGCTAGCGCAGGTGTTCCGGAAACTAAGGGAAGCCGGTCTCACCTTACATCAAGAAAAATGCGATTTTTTTAAATGAAAACTGCAGTTCTTTGGGTACACCTTTTCAGCGGAGGGGGTCAACCCCGATCCGTAGAAGGTAAAGGACATTAAGGAAGCAGCTCCCCCCACCACCGTCACAGAGGTCCGCAGCTTTCTGGGGATGGTAAATTACTGTGAGAGGTTCATCCGGGATCTCGCCAACCTCACATTCCCGCTGAAAGAACTTACGAAAGACACCACGCCCTGGAGATGGGGGCCTGAGCAGGCGAAAGCGTTCCAAGAAATCAAAGGAGCTCTGTCAGATGCCACCACGCTGGCACTCTTTGATCCCCGGAAATTAACACTTGTGGCCGTGTACGCTGGCCCGGTAGGATTAGGACCTGTCCTGATGCAACGGCAGCGAGCCGATGAAGATTGGACCCCGGTGGCCTTCGCCAGCCGCTCTGTTACTGAGACTGAACAATGATACTCTCAGATCGAGAAAGAAGCAATAGCAATCCACTGGGGGTGCCGGCACTTCCACCTATATGTGTACGGGAAGCAGTTTGTGGTCGCCACCGACCACAAGCCTTTGGTTGCCCTCTTCTCAGGGACCTTCACAAAACCTCCACCTCGCATCGAGAAGTGGATGCTCCAACTCCAGGACTACAACTGCCAAGTGGAGTACCAACCTGGGTCCAGGAATCCCCCAGACTATTGTAGCAGGGTTTCCGTTCTCCCACAGAACTGTGCACAGAGATCTAGAACCTGGGTGAGTTAGGGTGACCCAAAACTCACCTTAGTATCAGAAATCCCCTTACCTAGCTAGCTACAGTGTCTCATTGGTACTAATAACTTCCCAATGACTTAGACAATCCAGAACATGAACTTAGGGTACCTCAGGTATCGTGGAACACATGAACACTCTTTCGCTATATAATCATTACAAACAAAAACTGGGAGTCAAACAACACACGTGCAAGTTTGAAATGTTTATTTTTCAATGCAAGGTTCTCAAATGCAGTATCTTATATAATATCAACATACATATTATAAAAATCAGAGTTAGCAGCATAGTCACTAGTCCATAGTAAGCGAACGGTGATAGCATATTATAATGCAAAATCTATATAAAGTTTGTATCACCTATTTTCGCGCACCCTAATTAGCATATTATATTATATCTAAGAAGGTCTCATTTGGGTTTTTAGCAGGGCGGGCCCATACCTCTAATGGTCAGTAGGAGCAGATCACATCAACAGCTACCAGCTCTCTTCATGCGAAGCATCAAGTGTGTTGATTCATTCCCTGTAACTCTATCTTAAACCCGCGTACAGCCCAATGTTGGCAGCAACATTATTTATGTTATGTCTAATGTGGTGCGAGGATCAGGCTTTCAGCAACCTTGTGTTAGGTTATTCTTAGAGGGTGCAGTTCTCAGTGTGCAGACAGTTGTACCAAGCACGACTGATATCAGAGCAATAACATATTATTCTCAAATAAATCACATCTTTCGTCTAGGTTGAAAGCTACAACAACAATTAGGTGTCATGTGCAAACTGAAGCTGAAGGAAAATATGTTGTTTAAACATTTAATAAACTCATGCAAACTTAACACAATATATAGAAACGTAGTAACCATATAACACTATCTTTCACGAAAACCGCGAGCCGCCACTCGAGAAGAAATGGAGGATGCGGCAGACACCGAAGCATTCGTGAGATGTGTCACTGCCCGATCAAGCCCAATACCCATATCGCTGGAGAGCATTGCGGAAGCCACCCGGAAGGATGACTGTCTACAAAGGGCCCGAATGGCGCTTCAGAGAGGAAACTGGCACCGAGCCAAAGAGGAGTGGAAGATACTAACACTTGAGGCGCAACGCATCATGGAGAGCCTCCACCATGTGAGAGGGGAACTAAACGAAGACGACACTGGATGCCTGCTGAGAGGTCACCGACTGGTGATAACGTCAGCTTTAACGGCCCAAGTGGTGCAATTGGCCCATGTCGGCCATCAAGGAATGGTTACAGGTTGATCTAGGCCCTCCTCATTCATCTGTGAAAAAACTGCCCCCACACCATGCTCTGAAGCGTCTGTCTGGACAATGAACTCTCTTGAGAAGTTGGGTGCCCGGAGCACCGGCGCCGTGCACATGGCAGCTTTCAGGGCCTCAAAGGCTTTCTGACAGGTGTCAGTCCAAATCACTTTCTTGGGCTGCTTCTTGGAAGTCAGCTCTGTCAAGGGAGCAACAATGTTGCCATAGCCCTTGACAAACTTCCTGTAATACCCTGTGAGACCTAGGAAGGCTCTCACCTCTGTCTGGGTTTTTGGCGGCTTTCAAGCCAGGATGGTTTCAATCTTGGGTTGTAGGGGCGCCACCTGGCCGCTCCTAACTTGGTGTCCCAAGTACGCCACAGAACCCAGCCCGATCTGGCACTTACTCGCCTTGATCGTAAGACCTGCTTTCCGCTGCGCCATCAACACTTCCCAGAGGTGGCGCAGATGTTCATCCCAACTGACACTGAACACTGCAATGTCATTCAGGTAGGCGGCACTGAACTCATCCAGTCCAACCAACACCTGGTTGACCAACATCTGAAAGGCGGCATGGGCATTCTTCATCCCAAAAAGCATAACACGGAACTGGAAATGCCGATCTGGTGTGAAGAATGCTGACCTCTCCTTTGCCCCATCAGTCAAGGCGATCTGCCAGTACCCAGACGTTAAATCAAGCGTGCTGAGGTACTGTGCAGCCCCTAGACGATCTTTGAGCTCATCAGCTCTGGGGATGGGGTGCGCGTTAGTCTTCGTGACTGAATTGAGCCCTCTGTAGTCCACACAAAACCGGAGTTCAGGTGTGGCACCGGGCCCTGCAGCCTTCGGGACCAAGACCACTGGGCTGGCCCAAGGACAGCAAGATGACTTAATCACCCCAAGTGCAAGCATCTTTGAGACCTCCTCTTTAATGCAAGCCCTCACCCTGTCAGTTACCCTGTAAGAATTGTGCTTCACAGGTAATCTGTCTCCTGTGTCCATATCATGGACGCACCAATCTGTGACACCAGGAACCAGTGAGAACACATCAGAAAACTGTCCCAGCAACTGGCGGCAGTCATTCTGTTGCTCAGGGGTCAGTGTGGAAGAGAGGTTAAAACCATCCACTGACCCATCTTGCTCTGAGGCTAACAGGAGGTCAGGAAGAGGGTCAGTCTCCTCCTCCATTCCACCATCTGTTGCCAAGAGCATACCCACTTCAGACCTCTTTAAGTGGGGCTTAAGGCGATTGACATGTAGGACCCTCAAGGGGTTCCTAGGAGACCGCAAGTCCACCAAGTAGGTAACTGGACACTTGCGCTCCACAACCTCAAAAGGTCCGGTCCACTTATCTTGGAGCACACAAGGCTCCACTGGGGCCATGACCCACACCTTCTGTCCAGGTTGAAGCTTTACCAGAGTGGAATTCTGGTCATACCAGCACTTCATTACCTCCTGGCTGGTCTCCAGATTCACCTGAGCAAGTTCACTGAAGCGCCTGGTCTGGTTCCTAAAGGCCAGCATGTAGCTATATACATCCTGGGGAGATTTCCTGGGAGATTGCTTCCAGCCTTCTTAAGCCAGACTCAGAGGTCCTCTGACTGGGTGTCCATAGAGAAGCTCAAAGGGACTGAACCCTAGAGATTTCTGTGGCACCTCATGGTATGCAAAGAGTAGGCATGGTAAGAGGACGTCCCACTTGCGCCTCATTGGTTCCTCAAGACCCATTATCATGCCTTTCGGGGTCCGGTTGAACCTTTCAACCAGCCCATTTCCTTGGGGGTGGTAAGGAGTGGTGAACTTGTAGGTCATACCACCCTCCTGCCACAGGGACTTCATATACTTGGAAATGAAGTTGGTTCCCCGGTCAGACACTACCTCGCGACGGAATCCCACTCTGGAGAAAATTCCCATCAGTGCTCGTCCCACCACGGGGGCCGTCACTGTATTCAGAGGTATGGCTTCCGGGTACCGGGTGGCATGGTCCACCAAGACCAGGATGAACCTGTTGCCCATGGCTGTCTTGGGGTCCAGTGGCCCCACAATGTCAATCCCCACCCGCTCAAAGGGGGTACTCACCACAGGGAATGGCTGGAGAGGAGCCTTGTGCTTCCTCCCACTCTTTCCACTTGCCTGGCAAGTCTGACAAGTCCTGCAATGAGTATCAGAACTCTTGCGCATTTGGGGCCAATAAAAGTGGGTGACAAGCCTTTCAAAGGTCTTGTCCTGCCCAAATGTCCTGCTAACGGCACATCATTAGCCAGCCCCAGTAGGAAGGCTCCGAACTTCTGGGGTACCATCAGCACACTGGCTGACCCAGGTTCAGCAACCTTAGACTCACTATACAGGAGAGCATTCTCCTAGTAGATCCAATGTGATCCTGACTGATCACCTGCTGCCTGGCTTACAGCCTGTTGCTGCAAGTCCATAAGAGAAGGGCACTCTTTCTGCTCCCTGCAGAAGTCTTCCCTGAAGGGACCTCCTTCTTGCTGCCAATGGGTCAGCTCAGGCAGGTCTCCCAGTTCAGCTATCTGTTCCCCGGTAGAATCCAGGGCATCCCCTCAGGGTCTACCTCCTCCTGGGCCATGTGAACTTCAGGGGCCAGTTTCCCGTGCCCCCACCTCTTCTCTCTTTGGCAGGTCCCTGGGCCACCTTCCCAGGCTCCAGGTCCTCTTGAGAACCCCTACTGGCTGACATTGACCGGGTGGTCACGCACGTCCAGTCAGGCAGTCCAACCATCTTCAAGTGAGTACTCTTCTCCACCTTTTCCCAAGGGTAGCTCTCCAAGTCATTTCCTAACAAACAGTCAACAGGCATGGAGGGCCGCACAGCTACCTGAAGAGTACCAAAGACCCCCCCCACTCAAAGGGAACCTGAGCAATTGGACAATGATTCTCTGTGTTGTCGGCGTTAACAACTCGACAAAATGCATGAGGGACAATCTGTTCTTGAGAAACCAGGTGACACCTGACAGCTGCCACACTGGCTCCTGTATCTCTAAGAGCCTCCACCTTTTGGCCATTGACGGTCACTCGCTGCCCATATTTCTTAGTATTTCTGGGTAGCTGAGCTTCTGAGATGTCTCACAGTATCCTGGAGAGACAAGCGTCATCTGTGCGCCCCCCCCCCCCCCCACCTTGGACTTCAAAATCCTCCCTCAAGGCTACACTAGCCATCTGCCGGGCGGAGCACCAGTGGGTGCTTGTTTACCAAACAGGCGGAACCTGGGATCACTTGCCCTGTGACCCAGATCACCACACTAACATTTCAGGGGCAACAGGACTACCTGTTGGGCCCCTTTCCTTCTCACAGGCGGAGGCTGGGAACCTCTCACTGGGTTCCCATGGGGACTACTTTGGGGCCCTTTGCGGAACTCTTTATGTTTGCCCTTGCCCCCCCCACTCCTCTTCTGGGGACCCTGCCCACCTTTGGCTGAGTCTCCCATGTGACCCATGTGACCCTTGTGGACCCTGGTACTGAATCAGCGGTCCGCCTCCTCAACAAGCTTCCTAGGGTTAGTCAGTTTGCTATCTATCATATGCTGGTGCAGCTCTGGAAAACAATTATCGGACAAGTGCTCCCATGCAATCAAATCAAAGAGACCTTGAAAATGATTAACCTTGCTGCCCTTTACCCAACCATCCAATGCTCTGCAAAAGAAAGTGACATATTCAACCCAAGTACTGTTTTCTAACTTTTTGCATTTCCTGAACCTCTGCCTGCAGATCTCAGGTGTCAAACCATATCTAGACATCTATGCATCTTTCATGTGGCTGTATGAATTGTGCAAATCCAAAGGCAAGTCTAACAATGTATCCCGCCCCTCACTAAGGAACCTTCCCACAACCCCGCTCCCCAATCTCTCTCAGGGACCCGGTGGGAAGACATGGCTACCTCAAAGACTCTGAACCACTGATCAATGTCATCATTGATCAGTGTAACGTAGTGTCGACTCTCACGTGTCTGTTCACTTCGTGTGCATCCCATTCTAAATATATACACACCAGCAATGTGCTAGAACAAATCCATGCTAATATGCCGTAATTATGGTGCTGGTTTATTGTAAAAGGCAGGCTAACATATACTAAGACATAGGGCCAGATGCATCAAGCGAAATGCGCTCGCAAAAGGGCCAGATTCTGAGAATCTGGCCCTTTTGCAAGTGCAATTTTTGCATTTGGGATGCATCATCCCAAATGCAAAAATCGCAAATAGAGAATTCGCTAAATTGCGATTGTTTGCATTTAAGGAATCTCAAATTGAGATTCCTTAAATGCAATGCATGAAAGTATAAAAAATAGCGAACTCGCTAATAGGGCACGCAAATTACCACGAAGTACAACTTCATGGTAATTTGCAAAAACTTTGAAAAATGCACTTTTGTGCATTTTTCAAAGTTTCATGTTGTGCACACACATGCCTTAAGGGCATGTGTGTGCGCAACATAAGTGCACAGATCAAATTCAGGGGTGTAACAGGGTGTCCTTTGGACACCCCTGCACCCTTGAACTCGCAATCTCAATTTGCGAATCGCTAATTGCGATTCGCAAACTGAGATTGTCTTCCCATTCATTCCTATGGGCCTCTAGGCCCATAGGAATGAATGGGGAGGTATTCATTAATTGCGACTCGCAATTTGCGACTCGCAAATAAGGAATTCTAAGGAATCGCTATTTTTGTAGTGATTGCTTGATGCATTCCACTTTGCCATTCCTTATTAGCGATTCCTTATTTTTTGATAATAAGGAATCGCAAAATGGATGCTTGATGCATCTGGCCCATAGCCCTTTATGGCTTACTCAGGCACACAGATCAATAAAGGTGTGCTTGGTGATAAATAATCGTAATTCAATCGATCACTCACAATCTGTCATCATGGGTTGCACACGAAGTGAACAGACACGTGAGAGTCGACACTACGTTACAGGCACGTAACTGTTTTGTCTGTGACTGCTTTCTTCTTTTCCTCCCACAGGTCTTTTTGCTTTTTCCTCACCTATTTAGATTTGAGGCACAAACTACTACAGATTTTTGCCAGTAGGCACTTGGAATCTAGGACTGGCTGCACGTTAGTGTGTGCAGACCACCCATTTTCCTCTTTTTTCTGGTCCTGACGAAAACCTGGAAATCTCCATCCGCAGGTTGAAACATGTAGACCAATCACATAGATACACACGGTCATAAAAAGGGAAACAACTCTTACAACGCAACTTTTACAACACACTACCTTTACAACAAAACGTTTACAACGCAACATCCATTACAACACATACCATTACAACGCAACCATTACAACGCATGTCACTACAAGGCATACCACTACAACGCATGTCATTACAACACACTCATTACAATGCATACCATTACAACGCATACCTACACTATCCAACACTTACCCTACTGTTGCTCCTCCTGGAGTTAGAATAGTAATTTTTACCCCTACACTATCCAATACTTACCCTACTGTTGCAACCCCTGGAGTTAGAATAGTAATTTTTACCCCTACACTATCCAACACTTACCCTACTGCTCCACCCCCTGGAGTTTGAATAGTAATTTTTACCACTACACTATCCAAAACTTACCATACATGCAATGTAATGGTTTGCGTTGTAATGGTATGCGTTGTAAATGTAGTATGCATTGTAGTGGAATGCGTTGTAAAGGTAGTTTAAAAGAATTTGTTGTAATGGCATGCGTTGTAATGGAATGCGTTGTAATGGATGTTGTGGTGTAAAAAATGCGTTGTAAAGGTATGCGTTGTAAAAGTATGCGTTGTAAAGGCATACATCCTAATAAAACCTTTTTTGTATCTTCACACCTTTTTTAATATTGTCCAGTAGCTTCTGAATAAAATCGTTTTCACATAAGTTATACCAGGACAATTTTTAACATCACTTTTTGCACCATTTACACACAAAAACCAGCTCCACTGTAGTTCAGGTGTTGTAGCACACACTGATGGCACTCGTCCGTCAGGGTGGACCCCAATGATGAAGCATGTCACCAACCAGGTTGGTGAGTGAGGGTTTTTTTATAAAAAGAAAAAAAATCTTTTTTCATAGGCATCCCACTCAGAACCTTTGCTTAGGTCCTTGTGGTAATACTCCTCTCATGTTATTTCGATATTAAGTCCAGGGGACTGGGAGTATTTTCCATTCATCAATGTGAATAAATCCCTTACTCTCTCTTTTTGTTTATACGTATCTCCATTTCATGCCTTCTTGATCTCTCTCTGTCTTCCAACTCTTCTTGGGACAGACTTTTGTTAGAGCCAATGCTACCTGCACGGGAAGGTACCTTCCTTCCCCCTGAGCCCAATGGCTCTTCCTGTTGCACAATTGCATTATCATCCTCCTCAATCTCAGGAGTTTTCCTTGCTTCTACCCAGGCCCTCAGTGCCTTGTAGAACTCTTCCTTCACTCTGAACCCAGAGGTGGAAACATTGAACTTTTTGCAAAAGTACTTCAGCTGCGCAACTTTGTAGCTGTCCAATTTCTCTTCTTCCCATTCCAGATCAATAGAGACTATGGATTCTGCTTTCTCAACTACAACTGATCCAGGCATCTTTCAAAAATAGGCAACCCAAAAATTCAAAAAGGAATCTACCTAAAAGTATGTGGTATCGTTATGGTCTGCACTCACTACGTAGTATTCAAAAGTCACTGTACATGAGTCACAAATGTAAATCCAAAATCACACCGCTGCCTCCAATGTTAGATTTGGGGGTCTCTGGTTGGCACAGGTAGGTACTTGTGACAAGCAGGGACCCTCTCCTCTTGTCAGGACAAGGGGATTACACACCTAAAATAACCCCTGCTCCCCCTCTAGGTTGCGTGGTGCGAGCAGTCAAGGCTTATTTCAGAGGCGTTGTAAGTTAAGCAGTTGTGACCACATACAGTAACCCAGTGACAACACTACAAATGGACACCACACAGGATTTATATCAAAAATAAGTAGACTTTATATAGAGTTACCACAAGACCATTAAACGACAAAAATACACATTATGATTACTTTAAGATTGTAGATTTAAGCTTAGTTCAGTTCAGTTCCAGCGGCGACGCTCTTCTCAACGATGCGTGAAGCTTCCGATCGATGCAACAACTACAGCGGTGACATCCAAGATGCAACGGCAGCAGCTCCAATGGCGGCGTGCTTCTCTGGGATGCGAGGTGCTTTTGGTCGATGCGGTGCAATGCGACAGTTCCAGTGATGACACCCTCCTTCTTTGGAGTTGCGATGGCAGGCACAGCGACGGCGACACGCTCCGACCTTGTTGCGAGATTCTTCTCCTGATGCGGTGCAGTGCGACAACCACAGCTCCAACACCCTGCTTCTTCGGAGTTGCGACGGCAACAGCAGCGACACGATTCCTCTTTGTTGCGGCACGCTTCTCTCCGATGCGGTGCTGTGCGACAGTTCCAGCGGCGACACCCTCCTTTCTCCAGAGTTGCCACGGCAGGCACAGCGACGCTGACACGCTTCTTCTCGTTGAGTCGTGCTTCCAGCTCATTGCGACACGCAGTTCCTCAGAAGGCCCAAAACAGCAACAGGCACTTCCACAAGAACTCTGGGGAACTGGGGGGTGAAGTCTGTTGTCCCTGAGACTTCAGCGGGAGGCAAGCTCTTTTCCAAGCCCTTGGAGATCCTTCACAAGTTGAAAGTAAAATACACAAAGTTCCTTTCTCCTTCCTTTGGCAGTAAGGCAACCACTGCAGGCCAATCCCCCAAGCAGCACTTCAGCTTGGGAATAGTCTCTCCTCAGTTTCTCCAGGTTCCTCTCCTCAGTAAAGGTTTCTTCTTGTAGTCCAAAGTGATCTAATTTCATGGAATCAGGGTCCCAATATTTATACCCAGAAATCCTTTGTTCTCTGAGGGGAGAGGGGCCTTTGACTAGTCCAAACCAGTTCTGAAGCACTCTGTTTACCAGACTTCTCACAGACACAGAATAATAAAATAAACTTTACTAAAAGATGTATTTTATTATTCTGAGTTCAGGCATACTAAACTCGAATTTCTACCATGTTCTCTGAGCCTGTTAGGATTATAAGATGTAACAATTCTAACAGCCCATTCTGGCCTATGGAGAACAGGTAGCCTTGCAATAGTGAAAAACGAAAATGGCTGTAATTCACTATTAGGACATGCCACACACATTAGGGCTTGTCCTACCTTATACTTACAATGCACCCTGCACTTGGGCCTACCGTAGGGGTGACTAACATGAAGAAAAGGGAAGGTTTAGGGACTGGGAAGTAGGTGCACTTGCCTAGTCAGCATGACAATACCAGACTCCACACAGGTTCTGCAATGGCAGACCTTAGACACATGTTACAAGGCTGCTTCTGTGGGTGGCACAACCAGTGCTGCAGGCCCATCAACGGTACAAAAGGGGGTGGTAATGGACGGAGCATCTGAACCAATCAAACACTCTCACCCAGTCAAAAGATCTGGGTTTAATCCATCACCGTTCTTTAGCCCACTCTGCCACCCCAGTTCAGACATGGCTATATGTAAATCAGTCTGACCCTGTGCCTCATGGGAACAGTCCAGCCGAACTGCCAAGCCATGCCTTCCCTGGACTGTAAACAAGCCTCCGCGGACCGGTTTCTGGCATTCCAGCCGTCTTCAGCCCTTGCTTGAATCCAGTGGCAAAGTGAGCAAGGGACTCACGTCTGAGCAAACCCTGCCACACTTATGGCGGCTAAAAGCGGTACAAAAGGGGGTGGTAATGGACCATCACCACCCCCTTTTGTACCGCAGGCCCACCAACAGCATTTGGATTACATGCCCTGGCACATTCAGTGCACTAGACTAGGGTCTGACAAGTAAACCAAAATAGCCAAACATGGAACCACTGATTAGTACATCAATTTACAGTAGGGAGCACTTGCACTGTGGCACTGAACAGCAGTGGCACAGTACTCAAAGCATCTAACACAGCAAAAATACATGAGGCAACAGTAAAAATGGAAGGGAGACCCACGCCAATGGTGCTAGGTCTAACAGGGTCCACCTGCCCCAGAGGACAATAACAGTGCTCTACCTTTAGCCCATGCTCAAATTCAAAGTGTAAAGGTGTTGTCAGTGTACATGCACTTCTGTGGATAGACCAGTATTTCTTATCCATTTCACTTGAAAACCTCAATGTCTAAATTGTGAGCATATCGAGAGCTCGTACATTTTCATTGGGAATACGGTAGCCATTTCTTGAGACTTCATATGAAGCAGGGGTTTCCGACCTTTTCTGTACTGAGAGCTATTTATGTTCAATGAAACACATTGAGTGCTACTATTATTACTAGTGTTGTATAATCTCAATTTGTTCATAGGTGTACTAATTCAACCAAGTAAAAGCTTTCTAATTCAACAACCTGGGCTGCACACAGGGGAGCTACTCAGAGTTAGTGGAGAGCTACATTAGCTCATGACTACTGGTTGGAGACCCCTGATATTCTGGAGCATCTTGTTCAGATATGGCTGCATCACCTCTCATGTGGAGTCATTTATCAATTAATGTAGACATCATCTGGCACCTAATGTCTGTAATAGTGCTGGCCCTAAGCCCTCGTGTTAGCAAAATAATGCATGCAGACACATAGCTAGGTTACTGGCAACGGCCCCAGGGCACGTGGGCCGGACATCTTTTATTAGCAGGGCACCTGATGGGTGACAACTGTGATGGATGGGTGTGGGATGAGTGTAGAGGCCAGCCCTCAAGGAGTGGCTGGTGGAAACACAGAGTATAGACATACTAGACCACGACCAGCCAGTCACTACAAACCTCCCACACTCTATTAAAAATTGACATGTAAATGTAAATGTACATGTATTTATATAGCGCAAATCACCACTGGTCTCTAATCGCTTGCTTAGGGAACCCGTCCTGGTATTCCCCTGTGAGATAGCTCCAGCAGGGTATCCGCAAGGTGAAAGCCAGGCATCCCGCCGCGAGGGGCCGTTGTGGAAATTAAGCAAGCTATTGCCCAGAGTCGCAGAGTGTGAACCCATGAATCGAGTAGGCACCGGAGCGAGAATTGTCGAGTCCATGGACATTTTAGGACTCAAGACCCCGCCGAGCCGGGAATTGAACCCTGGTCCCGGGCTGACCTCTGCTTCCAGGTCTGCCGCCTCTAACCAGTAAGCCACACTTCTCCACAACATGAAGTCTAACTATGGGATAGAACAAAACAAAAACTCAACTGAGTCTTTTCAGGTTGCTTGCAAGACAGGATGATGGGACAGGTACAGCTGGGCGCACCCGGCATCACAGCATGCATCCATCGTTTCACCAGACTTCTCTGGGCATGAATGTCAGTATGGATGAAGTCCGGACTTCTCAATTGCCCATCAATGTTGTTACAGTCCACCTGGGAACTGTGGGTCCTGTCTGACCTGGTCTCATCATGTGGAAATCTATTTACAAAATGCACTCGACGCTGCATCTGGAGCAGTGGTGAAGTCTGCTACTATTTCTTCAAAGGTGCCC
>NW_028247372.1:0-64722 GCF_964263255.1 Lissotriton vulgaris | reverse complement strand
TGATGATGTCACATATTACATCATTTATGACATGGCCAGTGATCTCACTGATGACATCTCAAATGGCATCACTGATGACATCATCCAGTGAATAAGTTGTATATATATATCTATATATATATTACCTACTGGCGGTCGCCAGTAGGTATATATAGTTAGGATTTTTTTCCTATGGGATTTCTGAAAATTCTATGTCAAATAACTTTGGCATTTGTGGACGGAATTGGCTGAAATCTTCTGGAAAATGGCACATTTTGTTTCTGAGCAGCTCTTGAAAATTTGGGGGGGTTTCGTCAAGGGGGGGCCGAGAAAAAAGGGGTCCCAAAACGCGTTTTTCCCATTCATTTTTCCATAGGGCGGTTGGAATTACTTTTAGCTCGAACGGCTGAATGGATTTATACGAAACTTGGCAAAATTGTAGATATGGTTTGCCCGACGTGACTTTGCTATGTCTCAATATATGTGCTCCAGTGGATTTTGAGAAATTAACGTTTTAAAAAACAGATGTATCTGTGACAGCTTCCTGGTTAGCGCCCTGGTTCGCGTACCTGACGCGTAACAGAACTTCGCGAGAAGAAGCGGATTGGCTCCCCGGTGACTGTCAACATTCTAAACAGTCCGGAGCGGCCGCCATCTTGTGTCTCGGTAGGATCGAGACACAAGAGGTGGCAAAAACAAGGGGGGAAATGAGCATAACGGGGCAGAGTACATCCTCCCTGACCCCCTAGGTTTGATGAGGGGGCTTTAAAAGGGCCCGGCGGGGCAAAAAAAATAAATTTTTATTATCGTTTTTTTGCGGGGGGAGCGCCCGGTACGCGCATCGGGAAGCAGTCCGGGGAGCGTAATATACAGAAAAAAGAATGAAAGAATGTTCAAATATTGTATGTTTATTGATTGTTCTTTTTTTTTAATTTTTTTTTTAATTTTTTTATTTAAGTACCAACATGTAGGTACCAATGCAGAGTCTAAAAATAAATATACCCCGTTTTCTTTGTAGATATCTTGCATGTTGTTTCAGAAGTTATTGTGGTATATGGAATTCATAGCATAGTCTGTCAGGAAAGCAGAAAGAACATGGAGGCAGGAGATGATAAAGAGATGTTAAATACACATTGGAGATAATATAGTGGGAGAAAGGAAGTAACTATGAGCAAACTTACTATGTAACACAAAAAAAGTTGCACAGTATATTTTAAGTCTCAGTTTATATTTTATCTTTTTGGGTACTATTTCATAATTTTCATATTAAAAAGAATAATGTCTCAAACAATTTTAACTTTTAAAATTTAAATTTATTGTTCTGATTTTTCAAAATCTAAGAGAATTTGTAACATTAAATCATCAGGAATGTCCTCCTTTTCATTCCAAGAATCACATTCACATTCTTCAGCACATTTTAATAATTCTTGGTCTACTGATTCATCCATAAAGTCTAGTTCTTCTTTTTCATGGTTTGGATTGCTTTCAATCTTAATTTCAAATGAAATTGTATTTTCTTTTGGCTGTGCTTCCATTTTCTTGCTGTAAATTGCATTAAAAAAATATATCAGTGGAGATGGGGCACTGTTGGGTTTAAAGTTCAGACAGGTGCTTGTGAGTTTTTAACAGTGAAGTAATCTTTGGGCAGTGCATGGTTTCAGGCAGGAAGTAAAACTATTAAAAAGTGCCTGTGATGAAGGCTAAGTAAATTCATAATTATACCACAGAAGCCTAACTCAATCAATAATTTAAATAATTAAGTGTTTCTCAATGACTAACTCTTATAGAGGGACAGTATGTAACTATCTGAAAACGTTTTCCCTATTTAATTTAAAGTGCATAACATAGTTCTCCTTTCAAATTTTTAAAATTATAAGTTACCTTTGAAAAAGAAGTTAAAGTTGACAGTCAAAATGCTCTTGAAATGTACTTCAGGAAGTAGTCGTCAAAATGGTTGTGTTTCTCTCTCTTTCTTTATGTATATTCAGGTACATAACCAATCAAATGTCTTGAAATAATACTAGAAAATTTAAGTAACATTTTAATTGGTTGTCAATTCTAACACTTCATATGTGTTTCTGTCTTGTAATTTACCTCAGGATATTTAGTCAGTCCTACAGCATAATTTTCTCAATGGAATTCCATCAAATTTGGGTAAATGGTAGGGACTGCTATGTAGTCGGGCCTATTCTATATTTGATGAAAGTGTGCCGGTGCGCGCCCCGGTACGCGAACCGGCAGCGATTCGGTAGTCCTCCATTTTGTGTATCGGTAGAATTGAGACACAAGATGGAGGGGAAACAATGTTCGGAATGGGTAGAAGGGGGCACTGTAGACACTTTGTGACCCTCTAGGTTTTCTGAGGGGGGCTTAGGACGCTGATATATGCAAAAATAAAAATAAAAAAATGGAAAAATTTTGCGGGGGAGCGCCCGGTACGCGCACCGGTAAGCGAACCGGGGAGCGTACTTTGGTGAAAAATAGTGAAAAAAGTTAGAAAAAGATATACGTTTATAATGATCAGAGGTAGGGTAGCTCTGAAAAGAGCTATTGTGTTCTGTGGCTGATTTAGGTACCTACAAGTAGGTTCCAATGCACAGTTTTAAATTCAGGAGAAATATTCTATTCCCCTCATCTGAGAAGTGCACACCATCTCCTCTGTAGATGTCTTGCATGTTGTAACGCAAGTTATTGTTGTATATTAAACCCATTGTAAATTCTCTCATATAAGCAGAAACAGATTGAGGAAATAGAAAATTTTACGTGGCCAATGTGTCCCCTGCGTGTACCCCACGTTTAGTGTATGTTCATGTCACCCATGCACTTTCCCTCCTATGCCTGTAATATTAATGCCTCTGTATTTCCGTCCCATGTTAGAATGTCAGGTACCAAGCCTTCCATGAAAGAAACGTTAATTCTGCACTGAGGCCTATGTTGCCCATGTTGCCAATGTATTTGCATGGTGCACATTTAAAAGTCGAGATGAACCCGTTTTGTGGCTCAGCCGAGCCAGGACCCGAATTCAGGCTCCATGCCTCCAGACACTCTGAAAGCTGCAGTTTAGCTACGTATCCCTGACCTCTCGCATACTTTCGCATACCTCTGGCTCAGCTGAGAGGGGCCCAGCCCGGCCTGCCAAGACAGTATTTTGCACACAGTTATCTGCTTGCTCCACAGAAACACATTCCTGCCTAGTGAAGAAGGTAAACATAACCCGCCTGCAGAAGATAGGGCCTAGCCTTCCTGTCTCCGTTTAAGTGATTTACAGAGCTCGCTTCCATAGAAGGCCCATGGCCCCCACGCACATGCACGAAGAAATATATGCACACACTGGCTCTTAGTGATGAGCAACCCTTGCTCGAGCGACCTTTACTTCAGACAATACATCCTCCAAACTTAAGATATCAGATAATATCAGATGTGCAGGTCGTCCTGACACTCAAGGCTCCTCTACTAGAACGAAAGTCAGCTCCCCCCAGCTTCCCCCAGTTACACGTTAATTGCACGTCATGACCAAGTGACGCGCACAAGTAGGGTAAAGGTTCCAGCTGAACACGCAGACCTCCTCCATGTATCCACCCACCTATGACTCACCTATGACTCCTCAAGGGAACGCCCACATGTACGCCTTCTTACACGCCCTTTTGCACGCCCATGTGCTCTTATCTCTCTCTTTCGCTTGCTCCGCCTTCTCTATGCAATGCAATGTATGTTTAATGTATAAATAATGTACTCTGTGAATAAAGTTGAGAAGACCCTTCCTGAACCTTAGTGGTGATGGAACCCGATTCTCCCTTAACTCGAGTTACTGAAATAAAGCCCTTTTGAATCGGACACCACGGACTCTGCCTCTCATTATATGCATGACCTTTTGTTTAAGTATAGAAATTCCGACAGGGTAATATTTAATTTACCACATAATTCTGGCACCCGAACAGGAACAAGTCCCCTTCCCCACGCGCCGGCGATGTAGGTCCAGCCCATGCCCCCTTCTAAAGCCGTGACGGACTTCAAAGTGTACACGACAGCGGGACTTCCTGCTTACTCCCTCAGGCCCACGGAGGAGACGGACTGCGACCAGGCATCCACACGAGGCGGTGAGGATTGCGGATCATCCCAACCAGAGCCCAAGCCATGAGAGAGCAAGGTCCGAGGTTTCCAGAGGCCCACCTGTTCCGAGGCGCATGCGCAGCACCGCAGTACCGCAGTATCGAGTTTCCGAGGCCTTCAAGTTTTGCTTCCCGGTGAGTACCGTTATTGGGAATGCATAAAGAATAAAGTTTCAAGACGGGTTCATTTATTTGAGCTCGGTAAAGACGTGTCTGGTCACACAGGCACGGTAAAGACGGGTCCATTTCGGTGGGCACGGTAAAGACGTGTCTCCTTGTGAGACCGGTATGGTTGTACTGTATTCCAGTGCATAAAGTTAACGGTTTTCAAGTTCATGTTTTTCCCCATGTATCAGTTAAAATGTATCTGTTTTAGTGTTGTAGTGTGAATGATTGTTTCAGTCAGTCTATTTTGGTGTATATTGTGTTTTCGTTAAGTTCGTTTCAACATGCCACTGTTTTCGAAATTACGTCAGATATGGGACCAGGAAAGGGATACTCGAAGAGTCAGTTCCCGTCCTGCCTAGAGACACACCTGGCCATTTTATGTATAATAAACACGGGCTAGATGCCATATTGTTTTTAGACTTGTGGGTAGATTACACGAAGGATTTAGAGGAGAAGTACAGATGGCCTGCTTCAGGAACATGGGATTCTGAATGCATTATGAAAGTAGAGGAAGCGCTATGGAAAAGGAAAGTAAGACCGTCTCAGAAAGATGCCATTGAGTTATGGTGTAAAGAAGCGCATAGGAGAGCAGAAAAAGAATTCCACCAAGCAGAGAGAAGTAAACAAGCAGCGGAAAAAGGCAAAGAAAAAGAACTGCGGGAGGAGGGGGAACGGGTTAAGGCAGAACAAGCTGATAGAGAAAGAAATGCCCTCGTTGCTGGTATTTATCCCGTCCTCTCAGAAGAACTAGCTAAAGTGACCCCCTCAGAAACATCGCGTAGGTCGCATACGCCACCACCTGTACCCTTTAGAGTCCGTAGAACAAAGCCGACAGCCTCAGAGGCTTTTATTTCCTCCTATCTAGAAGAGCCCGCACCGGACTATGTAAACGCAGATTTCCCTCCGCCCCCATCAGCAGACCAGCTCCTACAGTTGCAGCTTCCGCAGGTCGTGAAAGACGACATAGGGACCGGGGCAGTGGGAGGGGGGCCATCGCCAACGCCACGAACACCGCCAACGACACGAACACTGCTAGGGCTACCACGAACGCCACAAATGACATCAACATCATTTAAGTATACTGTAACAGTTCCACGTTGTATATACGATCCAGTACCAGGAGAAGGTTCAATGCTCGTGTTTTCACTAAGATTAAGACACGCCGCCGACTATTTGGTCACATTACCAGGCATGAAGGAACACCTAGATAAAATATACCATTTCATTAGAACGGGGGAGTATAGAAGAGTATAGAAGAGGCCATGGAACACAGAAAGGTGGAGGTTAAGAACTTCATTTTACGTTTTATGATTAACTGTCTGATCAGGGAACAAGACCAACCAGACAAAGATGTAAAGAAAGGTCTGATGGATTGGAGTGACAACATAGCTGCCGGTCGGCATGACAAACAGGGACAGACAGAAAGTATGTACAGGAAAATACGAAAGGAGATCTTAGAAATACACAGGGAAGAGTCTGACGGGAAGTATGAGTCATCATCGGAAGATGTTGAGCCAGAAACCGAGGAAAAGGACAAAATGAATTACGTAGGCAAAGCACGACAGTTTGACAGGCCCAAGTGTCTCGACTACCGTAAACAGGGACATTCTATAAAAGAAAGATATTCCCTTGAAAATGTGTTCCAAGCTACTGAAAAAGCACTGAAACGACGGGTAGAGAGCGAGAGACCCCACACCCCACACAAACAGAAATTGGTCCGGTCAGCCGTCCAATGGGTGTCTAATTCTAACATATATAGCAGTGATATAGTGGCTCAGACCTTTTTGAGCCTTCCGCCGAACGAACAGCGTTTGGCTGGTATTTACATGGTTCAACATTTGATAACATTGTATGAGAGTCAATATTCTGATCCCGGTCCATTGTATAAATTACTGGACGATATACTTCTAGAAAGATGGACAGACCTAGGTACTGAATTAATTAATGTCATTCTGGACCAACGACATAAGTACTTGACTTCTCTGATCCCATGCATGCTTCCACGACAGAAAGAACTTACACATAGACAGACAGAACCCCCTACGAGAGGTACATCCCGTCAAAAATACAGCGGGTGAGCTTCAACGAGTGTATGTTTACACACCCTTGACGAAACTAGAAATACTGGAAATGAAAAAGATGTTGCCCTGCCATGATAAAGACCCGGGGGGGTTTCACCGAGAATTAAAAGACATTCTCCGCATAGGGGATTACACGTACGCTGACATTATAAAACTATTGAAAGTACTGTTGCCTGCTGGTATTTACGAAAAGCTTAAGGAAAAGGACTGGGAGGTGGGAGAGAAAAAGTAAAGTTGGGCAGAATTGGAAGCAGAGGATAAAGGACGGCACCCTGGTGTTGGTCTTGGGGACAAAGCTAAAGCACTACCTGAACTCCTAATACAGGTTCTGCCAAGATTATTGATTACTAAAAAGGAAGATTGGGATGCTATTTCAGCCTGTAAACAGAAACAAGACGAGGACACAAGTGATTTTTATTCTAGATTCGAGAAATGTTTTTCTATTAATAGTGGCCTTAAGCCCAGTAGTGAATCATATCCACATCTTTTCGTGAGCAAATTAGTAGAGAATTCCTTACCCCCGATCAAGAATAGAGTACTGAAGGTTGAGAGTACTTGGCAAGCAAATAGCCCTTCACAAATGTTGCAAATGCTACAATATCACCAGAACAGAATTAGAGAGGAACAGGATCATGAAAAGAGACGCATGAAAGATACGAAAATGAAAGTGCTGGTTGCCCAAACGGTACCAGCTAATGCGAACAAAAAGGGCACGACACTTGTTAATGGGAACTGTAATTATTGCAAACAGCCAGGTCACTTTGTAAAAGATTGTGCTGTCCTGAAGCACAATATAGCTACAGGCAAGACAAAAGAACGACCGCATCCTCCTAGGCAGAATAGCACCCCACAGAACACGCAACAGACAGTAGCGAATTTTCCACCCCCCACCACCACCTGCCACACAACATGCCACGCAACAAAAGTATCAATACACGCAGTCAGACTATCCAGAATACCAACAGTTTTCATGAAACAGCCTAGAGAGGTAAGTTGGCTTGCCCCTTATTGAGGTTCCTGTAGATCAAGAGGGTCCCTATGTACATAGTCGTGTATTGGGAAAAGACAGAAAATTTCTGATTGACACAGGGGCGAGCAGAACCACCATCAGCCATGACGAGGTTCCAGGGGCACCCCTCTCAGGCTCACAGAATGTTTCCCTTAGATTTTCAGGAAAGCCTATTGTTAACGAAGTGTCGAAACCAGTTTCCCTAGGGGTCGGTCCATTGTCACGTACCACAGACTTGCTGCTTACTAAGTCATGTCCAGAAAACGTGCTTGGTATAAAGACATTGAAAGAACTAGGAGCAGTTATATGTTGTTCTCCGGAAGGAGTACGACTGTTCTTACGTGATTTTAAGGGACATTATGTGTTGAAAGATTTTGACCACAGACTCCAGAATGTACCACAGCACCTATGGGCACAAGGTCCGACTGACGTAGTTTACATGCACATTACACCACACCGTGTCACTCTCAAAACAGGAGTAGTATTACCACGAATCCGACAATACAATTTACCACCTGATGCCGTAGTAGCCTTACTGAAAATTGTTGACGAACTCATTGCACAAGGGGTGGTAGTAGAGACTGACTCGAATGTATGTAATTCACCTGTCATCCCTATTCTTAAACGAACAGACCCTAATGCACCACCAGTTTACAGACTAGTTGTTGACCTTCGAGAATTGAACAAGTGTGTAGTTCCTCAATACCCAGTGGTCCCAGATATTTCTTCATTACTGACTGATATTGATTCTGAGGCAACGTTCTTTACTGTAATTGACTTGAAGAATGCCTTTTTCAGTGTTCCAATTCATCCAGATAGTCAGTACCTCTTCGGATTCAGTTTAAATGGACGCAGCTTTAAATTTATGAGAGCTCCTCAAGGTTTTACAGAGAGTCCTGGCATTTACAGCCAAGCATTAAAAAGACAGCTGGACAGTATTCATATGCCTGCCAACACTGCACTGCTCCAGTATGTAGACGACATCCTAATTACAGCACGATCAGAACCAGACTGCGAAAATGCATCACTGACAGTTTTACACTTCCTGGCAGACAAGGGGCACAAAGTGTCCCCTTCGAAGTTGCAATTCTGTGCACAGCAAGTGGTGTACCTTGGACACTTGCTGTCCAAGAGGGGTAGACAGCTGACACAAGAACGTATTCAGTTAATTGCTAACCTTTCACAGCCCAAGACACAAAAGAATGTACGGGCCTTCATTGGCCTCACTTCATACTGCAGACAATGGATTCCCCAGTATGCCTATCTAGCCAAACCACTCATACAGTTGACAACACAGGAGGCAGCGTCTTCGACTGTCCTCCCTTGGACACAAGAACATACCCTGGCATTTGAAGAGTTAAAAAGAGCCTTATGTCAAGCACCAGTTTTAGCGACTCCTTGTTACAGCAAACCTTTTACGCTTTTTGTCACTGAACGAGATGGAACAGCATTATCTGTCCTCACACAAGATCAAGCAGGAAAACACAAGCCTTGTGCTTATTTTTCTAGTACACTGGATCCAGTGGCCCAGGCTCTGCCTGCGTGCCTGAAATCAGTTGCAGCAACAGCCCTAGCCATAAGACAGAGTGACTCCATAGTGCTGGGACACCCCCTGACAGTCCAGGTACCACACGCAGTGGAAGTTCTCTTGAACAGGACACAGACACAGCACTTGACTGTAGCAAGACTGACAGGATATGAACTGACGTTATTTCAGCCACACATAGAGATCAGACGATGCAATATTCTCAACCCTGCTACACTCTTGCCCTCAAGCACAGTAGACACTGCACCACATGACTGTGTGGAAGTAATAAATACAGTGACAAAACCAAGACAAGACCTGACAGACATTGCACTGCCAGACCCTGACCTGACACGTTATGTAGATGGTTCATGCATGAGAACAAGCACAGGAGAGTTAGTGGCCGCATATGCCGTGACTACTGATACTGAAGTCATAGAGACACAAAGAATAGACACACTGTCAGCACAAGCAGCAGAGCTCATCGCTCTGACACAAGCCTGCATAAGAGCCAAGAACTTGAGAGTGAACATATATACAGATTCACAGTATGCATTCGGTGTTGTTCATGATTTCGGAGTGTTATGGAGGGAGAGAGGTTTCCTGACCTCTCATGGGACTAAAATTCAGCACGGTCCGCTCATTCAGGCTCTGTTAGAAGCAATACATTTACCTGCAGCCATAGCTATCCTGAAATGCAAAGCACACACAAAAGTTACAGACACTATTTCCCAGGGTAACGACCTGGCAGACCGAACAGCTAAACTTACAGCCCAGACACCAACAGACACGACAAAGACAGAGGTACCATTACTGACAAACAGCATGACAGTCAGGGATCCTTCACAAGATGTACTCGACATACAGACACATGCCACTCCAGATGAAATAAAGAAATGGACTGAACAAGGAGGGGTCCAGACTGACCAAGGTTGGATGACCAAAGGCAAAGCTACATGGTTTCTCCCAGACTCTATGGTACAAGTCATCATAAACACAGCACATAGTCCAGCACACTTGGGAGAAAAGGCAATGCTAGACAGCTTACAGAATATCTGGTTTAACAAGCACCTGCGTGCAGCAGGGAAACAGAAAGTACGTACCTGTATGATTTGTTGCCAGTTCAATCCAGGCAAAGGCATTCCGGTGGAACAAGGTGGATTTCATCCTCCTGACCATCCTTTTGAAGTCCTCCAGATGGATTATATCCAGATGGACAGATGTAGAGGTTACAAGTATGTCCTAGTAGTTGTATGTGCACTATCTAGATGGACAGAAGCGTACCCAGTCCCAGATGATATTGCTGTGACCACCGCCAGGCAATTGGTGCGTGAGTTTTTCCCCAGATACGGATTGCCCTGTGTCGTGTACTCAGACAATGGTCAGCCATTTTCCTCTGAATTAATGAAACAAGTGTCCCTTCTGTTAGGATATCAGTGGAAGTTTCATTGTGTATGACACCCAGAAGCAGCTGGACTTGTCGAGCGCCATAATCAGACACTTAAGACGAAATTAGCGAAAGTCTGTGCAGACAAAGGCGTGGATTGGATGGTAGCCTTGCCGGTTGCCCTCTTTTACATGCGTATGGTAGCTCATTCCAGAACAGGCCTATCTCCTTATGAAGTGGTTTTCGGTAGACCACCGAATATGTGGGGTACGCCTATGCCTAAGAAAATAACTGATGTTGACAGTAACATGCTGACAGATTACCTGGCTTCCTTGATGTCTGCACTACTCTCTTGTCGTTCACAGGTTGCTGCCGCCTTCCCCGACAGCACCCAGGTCAAGGAACACACCATCGTCCCTGGTGATCACGTGTATGTGCGGAACTTTGATCGATCAAGCCCCCTTGAGCCGCGCTGGAAAACACCGAAATTAGTTTTGCTCACCACGAGGACAGCCGTCAAAGTCGAGGGACGTAAAGGATGGCTTCATGCCCAACACTGCAAGAAATTCTTTGGAGATTCTGGAACTTTGATCAAGACTAAAGACAGTCCCGATAGTACAGACTCTAAGCCCCCTTTTCTAGAAAAGACTCCGCAACAGGAATATAGGTCCAAGTTACGATCTAGTAAGTCAGACAGCGTTTAATTGTTTAAGTCCACTAGGTGGTGAATCGGTTAGACAGGTCCCTGACATGTATAAGATCGTAGACCAGAATAGTAAAAAGAGAGAAATGAAAGAAAAGTACTGCAAGATATTACGCAGTAGATGTATAGTAACTCTGATTTTTATGTCTCTTCTGTGCATCACTATAATATGTATCAGCTTGGCACTACATGTTTTCTTTCCTCCTATTTCTTCACGTATACACTCTTCCTTTAATGACACCGTAGAGCACACATTAAGAGATCTGCCACCCCATGAACTTTCATATCGACTAGCCCTGCGCAACAATACTTTTATTCGAATGTTGCACCATTCTCATCAGACCAGCAATGTAACAAATTGCTGGGTACGTGGCCGGCTTCCACCTTATCAGAAAACGAAGGGAGTTCTGCCCCTCTTTCCTTTTCCGTTCTCGCACAATGGTTCGTGCGGAGCATGGTTTGCTTTAATGTCATCACTAGACAGAAAGTCTGCAGTTTCTCAGGGTGTCTGGATATGGGGAAACCTGAATACAGTTATGAATGAGGCATGTTTTCCAGACGAAGACGGTCTTCCCCAAAGGAAAGGGACCGATCTAGAAAATGAAGTGTACGAACAAGGAAATGCTTCCCTTAACTTTATGATTCTGAATGTCCAGTCCAAGAAAAATACAGGTCCACCGTTCATATCAGTCCTACCAGTAAAAGGTGAATTGTGCGTTAGAAAGAAAGGATCGGTACATTTGGGACACAGTGAATGTAATACTGTAGTCGAGTTTACTGATAAAGGAAAGTCTACTTTCAAAGCTTCCCGCCATTCCTATTTCATTTGCGGTCAGACAGCCTATGTACGTCTGCCCTTAGACTGGGGTGGGACATGTTATATAGCGTTCCTGCTGCCACCCGTCTTTCTAGCCCCATCCCATTATCATCGAGATTCGCGACTAGTGCATGTTAGACACAGGAGGGGGATCGAATCCCCAGTGGTTGATCAGACTGAGACAGCTTGGGAGCAATATACAGATTTCAATAAAGGATTCTTTTTCTTCATAGGTCCCGTCCAAAACAGTAAACTAATACGCAAATTAACAAGAACTCTAGAAGCAGTTGTAAATGAGACTGCATCTGCCCTGGCGAACTTGACCGAGGAGCAGTCTGCCATGCAACTTGTTGTTCTTCAGAATCGCCTTGTTCTTGACGTCATCCTGGCAGATAGGGGCGGGGCTTGTAGAGTGATCGGCTCCAGTTGTTGCGTGTTTATTCCAAATAACACGCCATCTGTGTACGCAGCAATAACAAGGCTCCACAAGACAGCTCACGAGATACATCAAGACCCAGGCACATGGACTTGGTCCGGTTGGCTCTGGAGTGTAATATCAGCATGGGGATGGAAAGTGTTGTCGTTCCTAGGAATGATACTGCTTATGATATTCGGTTGCTGTCTCTGTCTGCAATGTGGCCCGGCGATTTGCGGCTTGTGTGCCACTGCCTGTATTCCCCATCCACGTATACAAAAGAAAAAAGCGAACAAATGATGATGTATGATCAGATATACGGTCTCATGAATATTGATGTGTCCTGAAGGGCACAGTAGGGGACAAGGAGGGAATGAGGAAATAGAAAATTTTACGTGGCCAATGTGTCCCCTACGTGTACCCCACGTTTAATGTATGTTCATGTCACCCATGCACTTTCCCTCTCATGCCTGTAATAATAATGCCTCTGTATTTCCGTCCCATGTTAGAATGTCAGTTACCAAGCCTTCCATGAAAGAAACGTTAATTCTGCACTGAGGCCTATGTTGCCCATGTTGCCAATGTATTTGCATGGTGCACGTTTAAAAGTCGATATGAACCCGTTTTGTGGCTCAGCCGAGCCAGGACCCAAATTCAGGCTCCATGCCTCCAGACACTCTGAAAGCTGCAGTTTAGCTACGTATCCCTGACCTCTCGCATACTTTCGCATACCTCTGGCTCAGCTGAGAGAGGCCCAGCCCGGCCTGCCAAGACAGTATTTTGCACACAGTTATCTGCTTGCTCCACAGAAACACATTCCTGCCTAGTGAAGAAGGTAAACATAACCCGCCTGCAGAAGATAGGGCCTAGCCTTCCTGTCTCCGTTTAAGTGATTTACAGAGCTCGCTTCCATAGAAGGCCCATGGCCCCCACGCACATGCACGAAGAAATATATGCACACACTGGCTCTTAGTGATGAGCAATTCTTGCTCGAGCGACCTTTACTTCAGACAATACATCCTCCAAACTTAAGATATCAGATAATATCAGATGTGCAGGTCGTCCTGACACTCAAGGCTCCTCTACTAGAACGAAAGTCAGCTCCCCCCAGCTTCCCCCAGTTACACGTTAATTGCACGTCATGACCAAGTGACGCGCACAAGTAGGGTAAAGGTTCCAGCTGACCACGCAGACCTCCTCCATGTATCCACCCACCTATGACTCACCAATGACTCCTCAATGGAACGCCCATGTGTACGCCTTCTTACACGCCCTTTTGCACGCCCATGTGCTCTTATCTCTCTCTTTCGCTTGCTCCGCCTGGAGCGCTCCGCCTTCTCTATGTAATGCAATGTATGTTTAATGTATAAATAATGTACTCTGTGAATAAAGTTGCGAAGACCCTTCCTGAACCTTAGTGGTGATGAAACCCGATTCTCCCTTAACTCGAGTTACTGAAATAAAGCCCTTTTGAATCGGACACCACGGACTCTGCCTCTCATTATATGCATGACCTTTTGTTTAAGTATAGAAATTCCGACAGGGTAATATTTAATTTACCACAAGATTTATTCACATGTTTCCGTGCTTTCTCAAATTGTGGAAAAAATTGGTTGGACCACTTCCATTTCTGTCATTAGCATATATTGGAATATACCAAGGCAGTTTGGGGAAAAAGTGTCATCAATTGATGAAAGGTGTCCTTTAGAAAATTTCCAGACCAACCCCAGTTATAGTCCCAAAATCAATTCCACCACAGTGCACTATTAGGAGGTCAGGGTTTGGCAGATGCATAAAACAATTATAATAAAAACATATAAAATATATTTTTCATTTAAAAGAAGAATACATTTTACAGCTTCTGATATTTGCTATTAAAAAACCATTGAAATTCACTGAAAAAACCATAGGTTATAGAACATATGTAGTTAGGAATTAGCATTTACAAAACCTTATTTTACTCACAAAAAACTATTGAAATTCGCATATATAGTTAGTTGCACTAACTTTAAATCACGCAGCCGCAATCCACTGCTGATGATGTCACATATTACATCATTCATGACATGTCAGTGACATCACTGATGACATCTCAAATGACATCACTGATGACATCACTGATGGCAACATCCAGTGACTGTATGTTTCTGTGAATTTTCAAGGTTTTATAAATGCTAATTCCTAACTATATATGGTCTATAACCTATGGTTTTTTCAGTGAATATATATATATATATCCCATACCAGAAAAGAATCGCTGCACACTTCTTGGTATTTCACGCGGTTTCTTTATTTTCAAACATGAGACAACAACTCCTACGCGTTTCGAACCGTAGCTCCTGTTCACTGTAGTATTAGTGGTATGTCCCTCTTCCATTTTTATATTTATACCTTACACACCCATATTATTTTCTGGGGCATGATAGAACTTGTAGTTTTTCGGATTGAAATAGCATAATGCATATTATTTTGCATCGCACAGCATGGGTTTTGCATCATAGCAAGGAATCGTTTGTGTTACTGCATTTAAAAGTGTTCCCACATTTTACAGGGACAATCACGGTTTTTTGACGCTCGTGAAAACACGTGTGTGTTTAATCAAAGCTCTATGTACTAATGGATTGATTATAATGAGTAACTATTAGACATAAGGTCTGTTTACAATTAAGGGCTGAGTGCCCTACGTCCCCGTTGTGTGCAATAATCCATGTTCCCACGTTATAGTTAGTTGGACTCACTATAACTTGCGCGTGCAATGCACTGCTGATGACGTCACATAGCAGCGCTGGGATGCCCCCGGGTAACCATGCGCTATAGAAATGAGTATTCATTCATTCATTCACATATTACATCACTCATGACATGGTCAGTGACATCACTCATGACATCACTGATGACATCTCAAATGACATCACTGATGACAACATCCTTGTGACAAAGTGGCAGACCACCTATCAGCATAAAATAACCTTTGACACACACATTCAAAAATAGAAACTAACATTTTCTTAAAAAAGGAGAAATCAATATCAATTACAACAACTTATTAGGTAATTCCAACATCTACATACACATCCACTCATTCACCAACAGTTCTATATAGTAACTCATGCATGTACTTACTCATCATATATACTCATACACCTATACATCCTGTTACACACTAATACTAATACTAATACTCATCCATATAGTTACTCACACACAAATTCACACATGCAAATAAACTATCAAAAAACCATTTACTTGATTATACTGCTATATACACACCACTACACATACTTCTATAGAAACGGAAACATATTTACTGTCTTAAACAATCAATTATAAAAACACATACTCACTAACCCACCCATACACACAATCATCCATCCAGTCTACAAAATACATACAAATAGTGAGTCACTCATTCATGCATCTGTGCTCTAAGTAATATCCCCCACCGAACAATACAGACACTGATACTGATACTCAAAAAAATAACTAATAACCCATATACACATTCATGTAGCTACTCACCAACCCATGCAGCCACTTATACACAAAGTGAGACACAGATACAGATATTTAAGTATTTAAACATTACTCGCTAATATATTTATTCACTAAGATACATTTAATAAGTCAGTTAACCAATCAATTTTACACAAAAAAACATCAATTTAGACATTTATTTACCCATTTATTCTTCCATCAACCTTTAGATATACATATATAAAAAATATTTATTTTTCAGAAAGATACACCTTCACTGGATGATGTCATAAGTGATGTCATTTGAGATGTCATCAGTGATGTCATGAGTAATGTCACTGACCATGTCATGAGTGATGTAATATGTGACGTCATCAGCAGTGCATTGCACGTGCAAGTTATAGTGAGTCCAACTAACTATAACGTGGGAATTTCAATGGTTTTATGCGAGTAAAATTTCCACCTAACTATAACTGGTGTGAAACCTATGGTTTTTTCAGTGAATTTAATAGGTTTTTTAAATGCTAATTCCTAACTATAACTGGTGTGAAACCTATGGTTTTTCATTGAATATATATATATATATATGTATATATATATATATATATATATATATATATATATTACCTACTGGCGGTCGCCAGTAGGCATATATAGTTATGATTTTTTCTCTATGGGATTTTTGAAAATTCTATGTCTAATAACTTTGGCGTTTGTGGACGGAATTGGCTGAAATTTTCAGGAAAATGGAACATTTTGTTTCTGAGCAGCCCCTGACAATTTGGGGGGGGTTTCATCAAGGGGGGGGCGAGAAAAAAGGGGGGTCCCAAAAACGCGTTTTTCCCATGTTAATTTCCATAGGGCGGTTGGCCTCACTTTTAGCTCGAACGGCTGAATGGATTTGCACGAAACTTGGCAAAATTGTAGGGACTGTTAGCCCGATGTGCCTTTGCTAGGTCTCAATATATGTGCTCCAGTGGATTTTGAGTAATTTAGGTTCAAAAAAAGATATATATCTGGGCGGAGCCTAACCACACATCTGATCTGATTGGCTGTCAGCACTTCATCCAAGAAGTGTTGGCAGCCATCTTTTGGACCAATATACATGATAGCATGTCATTAAAAAGCATTGTAGTTAATAGAGGGTTTTAGGACTTTAGTTACATTATAAATCATTTGTTGATGGTACCATACTCGTTTTAGGAATTGTGGTGGGTTCTAAGGTGATTTTACCATGTGAAAAAACCTTCTGCTGTGATATCATGAATATTGTTTGAAAGAAAACTAATATCTCATGATTTTCCCACAGTGGTTTGGAAGGGGATCTATAAGCTAAACTGAAAGCATATTTTCTGTAAATTCACATTATCTTTCTCAGTCATGTGAAAATGAAGTCTGACATTCTCAGTAAAACATGTACATCCAACAAGGACAGAGACTGTCAGTTGATTCCTTTGTGTTCTACTGCAGCCTCCTAGAGTGTTCTAAAGAACAACTAGAGCGCTAACAGTCCTACTTATTACAAAGGTATGGCACACCTGAAGCCATCTTGATTGGAATAAAGTGGTAACTCTTAAAACATTTAATTTAAAAAGGAACAAAATGAGGGGGTATATTTTGCCATAGAAGGTATTATTAGTGCTGCAGAAAGAAAAATTAGGGCACATTTTGAGTGACTTTTCAAATCCTCTTCTATTTCATTAAAACATTCTGACATGCAGTCTCCCAAAATGGCCACCAGAGACAAAAGAGCCCAAATGTAGCCCAAATATCACCCAGATGTAGCCCAAGTATAGCCCAATGCCAGAATGTCCCAGAGTGTTCTAAAGAACAACTAGAGCGCTAACAGTCCTACTTATTACAAAGGTATGGCACACCTGAAGCCATCTTGATTGGAATAAAGTGGTAACTCTTAAAATATTTAATTTAAAAAGGAACAAAATGAGGGGGTATATTATGCAATAGAAGGTATTATTAGTGCTGCAGAAAGAAAAATTAGGGCACATTTTGAGTGACTTTTCAAATCCTCTTCCATTTCATTAAAAAATTCTGACATGCAGTCTCCCAAAATGGCCACCAGAGACAAAAGAGCCCAAATGTAGCCTAAATATCACCCAGATGTAGCCCAAGTATAGCCCAATGACAGAATGTCCCAGAGTGTTCTAAAGAACAACTAGAGCGCTAACAGTCCTACTTATTACAAAGGTATGGCACACCTGAAGCCATCTTGATTGGAATAAAGTGGTAACTCTTAAAACATTTAATTTAAAAAGGAACAAAATGAGGGGGTATATTTTGCCATATGAATTATGATTAGTGCTGCAGAAAGAAAAATTAGGGCACATTTTGAGTGACTTCTCAAACCCTCTTCAATTTCATTAAAACATTCTGACATACAGTCTCCCAAGATGGCCACCAGAGACAAAAGAGCCTAAATGTAATGTTAATGTTAATGTTAATGTTAATTGTCATTTATTGAGCGCTCGTACGCCCGGAGGCTTCATGGCGCTGTAGGAAGGAACAGGGCGCGTAAGTCAATTAGTAGAAAAAAAGCAGCTCAATGATGTGCCTGAGAAAAAAGCCAGGTCTTCAGGAGATGTCTGAAACTGAGGAGATTATCACTTAGTTTTAGGTGAGGGGGGAGAGAGTTCCAGAAGGCAGCTGCAAGGTGGTCAAAGCAGCTGCCTCCGAGACGTTTCCTTTTGTACGGAGGAACAATCAGGAGGGATTTATGGGTGGACCGGAGGTTGCGGGGAGGGCTGTATCTTTGGAATAAGTCTCTAATGAATTAGGGACCAATATCGTGTAGAGATTTGAATAAAATGCAGCCCACTTTGAAGGCCACGCGTTGCTCCACCGGCAACCAGTGTAGCTGTTTCAGGCCAAGTCTGACTGATTGCCTTCTAGGGATGTTCAAAAGAAGTCTGGCTGCTTGGTTCTGAACCAGCTGGAGGCGTCTAAGCTCTCCCTTTTGGAGCCCAAGATAGAGACTGTTAGAGAAGTCCAATCTGGACAGGACCAGGGAGATAACGATCTGAATGAGGGCGGCAGAAGAAAAGAAACAGTCAATTTGTTTGATTTTTTTCAACTGGAAAAAACTGGAGGACACAACTACTCACACCTGTTTTTTTAAGGAGAGGTCTTCACTGATGTAGATGCCCAGACTCTTGACCGAGGGTGACTTAGATGGGGGGGCTCCCATGCAGGAGGGCCAGAAGCTGGGATTCCAACTATGTATACTCTGTCCAGGCAAGACCAATTCGGTCTTGCCTGGGTTAAGTTTCAAGTGATTGCAGCTCAACTCAGAATGTGGGACATGGTGTTTTGAAATTCTACCACTGAGTCCTTGGTGTTAAGAGGAAAGATGAGCTGCAAATCATCTGCATAGTTGAAGATGGTTACCTTAGCGCTTCTGAGGGAGAACAAAAGGGGGCGCAGGTACAAATTAAAAAGCAGGGGAGATAACGAAGAGCCTTGAGGTACTCCGCAGGTGGTGGATATGGTAGGAGCTGTAAATGTGCCCAGTCTAACCGATTGGGTTCGGCCAGAGATGAACGAGCGGATCCAGCTCAGTGCCGGGCCCCTGAGGCCTGCCTGCTCGACACGGTCGACCAAGATGGTATAGTCGACCGTGTCGAACGCAGCAGAGAGGTCCAACAGCACCAGAGCCTGGTGGATCCCCTCGTCCGCATTCCGCCTCAAGGTATTCTGCACCGAGAGAATGACTGCTTCGGTTGAATGGCAAGGGCGGAAGCCGGCCTGGTTAGGTGCAAGGTACTCAGATTTTTCCAGAAATGTGGAAATACTGTCACAAACATGGGACTCCAGAAGTTTGGCACAGTATGGCAGCAAGGAAATAGGCCTGTAGTTAAGTGGATCTAGCGGGTTGGCTCCTGTCTTTTTTATAAGGGGAATAAGGAGGGCTTTTTTAAAGTTGTTTGGGACTTTTCCTTGTGTGAGTGATCCATTTAACAAGGGAAGTAAGCCCTGGGGGATGTAGGTGCCCACTTCTTTCAGGATGTGAGGGGGGCAGATGTCATCCAAATGTAGCCCAAATATCACCCAGATGTACCCCAAGTATAGCCCAATGACAAAATGTCCCAGAGTGTTCTAAAGAACAACTAGAGCGCTAACAGTCTTACTTATGACAAAAGTATGGCACACCAGAAGCCATCTTGATTGGAATGAAGTGGTAAGTCTGAAAACACTCAATTTAAAAAGGAACGACATGAGGGGGTTAATTTTGCCATAGAAAGTATGATTAGTGCTTCAGAAAGAAAAATTAGGGATCATTTTGAGTGACTTCTCAAATCCTCTTCTATTTCATTAAAAAAATTCTGACATGCAGACTGAAACATGCACTTTGAATACCAGCAGCAGACGTCCCTGGTGAGCAGTAGCTTTACTACAGTGATCTAATGTGCAACTAGAGTGCTAACATTCAGAATTTATGGCAAATGTGTGACACATCTGAATGCCTTCTTGATGGAACCAAAGTAAACAAGCATTGAAAATGCAATAGATCTCGCCCTTGTTTAAGTTAAAGCCATTCTGTTTGTAATGAGGTGGCTTTTTAGCTTTGCTTTTATTAGTGTTTTTTCAACTTTCATGTAAATAACATGCATCTGTATGCATATAAGTATATGTATGCATGCATTTATGTTTGTATTTATATAGATATACAGATGATATATGTTTATATATGTATGTATATATATATATTCACTGAAAAAACCATAGGCTATAGACCATAATTAGTTAGGAATTAGCATTTACAAAACCTTGAAAATTCACTGAAAAAACCGTAGGTTATAGACCATATATAGTTAGGAATTAGCATTTACAAAACCTTGAAAATTCACTGAAAAAACCATAGGTTATAGACCATATATAGTTAGGAATTCGCATTTACAAAACCTTATTTTACTCACACAAAACCATTGAAATTCCATATATAGTTAGTTGCACTAACTATATATCGCGCACCCGCAATCCACTGCTGATGATGTCACATATTACATCATTCATGACATGGTCAGTGACATCACTGATGACATCACTGATGACATCTCAAATGACATCACTGATGACATCACTGATGACAACATCCAGTGACTGTATGTTTCTGTAAAGTTAAAATATGTCTTACATATTGAAGAATGAGTGGATGTATAAGTGTCTGGATGAAGGATTTAGTAGGTGCATGACTGACTGTATGAGTGAGTGATTAAATGTGTCTCACTGAGTGCATGGGTTAGTGACTAAACTGTCTTAATTTGTGCATCATTATGTCTGTTGTTCTGTAAACTGTTGCATGTGTTGATAAGTAGCTATATGAGTAACTATATGGGTTATTGATTGGTTGCCCAAGTATTTGTATGGGAGACTGAGTGTGTGTGTGGGTGGCTGGGTGGTGTATGACTCTGTGCATAGATGTGTGAGCAGTTGATTCACTAGATGTATGGTTTCAAAAGTGCATGTGGAAACAGCTGTATGGGCGGTTGACTGTGTGCATGAGTGTATTGGTGAGTGAATGGATATCTCAGTGCTACATGTCAAAGTAAGTACATATGTAAAACACAGTACATGTGAGAGTTGACATATATAAATAACTGTGCATAAGAGCCAGTGAATGTGTGAGTGGCTGTATGGATCATTGTGAACTTGTATCAGGGATTGTATAAGAGAGTAAATATGTGTTAGTATATGTTTGAATAAGTAAAGTTTGTATAACTGTATAGTTGAGGAAATGGAGGTGTGATTGATTCTTTGCATGGCTGACTAGGTGTGTGAGTAACTCCATGGATGAGTGACAGTCTGTGAGTGTCTGTTTACACTGATTGTATCTAAGGTTATATTAGAGTCTGAAGAGGTTCATCGTATTATCACATGAATGATATCATCAGTGATGTGATCAGTAATGTCAAATGAGATGTCATCAGTGATGTCATCAGTGATGTCATTTGAGATGTCATCAGTGATGTCATTTGAGATGTCATCAGTGATGTCATCAGTGATGTCACTGACCATGTCATTAATGATGTAATATGTGACATCATCAGCAGTGGATTGCGGGTGCGCGATATATAGCTAGTGCAACTAACTATATATGATATTTCAATGGTTTTGTGTGAGTAAAATAAGGTTTTGTGAATGCGAATTTGTAACTATATATGGTCTATAACCTATGGTTTTTTCAGTGAATATATATATATATATATATATATATATCAAACACCAAAGTCGCCCCTCATGAGATCGCCACACATGGAGGATTAGCGCTCACAGCACAGCAGGTAGCTTGCTCTCACAGCCGGTAGCAGCCCTCTCAAAGCGCCATACGCGTTTCGAGCTTTACGCTCTTGATCACTGGCTGGTGGAAGAAAGGAAGCGGATTTAGAAGAACTTAATGTATTCAAATTAACAGTCCCTCCTTAAATGAGCGCACAGTGGCATTCTGGTTGTTGCAGTTCAAAATACGCCACCATTGACTGACACAGTTCACTCCCCCAGTGGGCTCCGCTGCCTCCATTCTTAAATGTCATATCCTGTAGGGTGGGGGGGCTCGCAGTCCATTAGTTGAAGCAAGCAGTACGTCCCTGTAGTGCAGGCACCTCCGTTCTCTGATGCTCAAGTTCGGAACACCAGAAACCCGCTCTGGCAGGCGGTGGGGCTTTCTCGCGGCCGGACCAGCCGCAATATATCAAACACCAAAGTTGCCCCTCATGAGATCGCCACACACGGAGGATTAGCGCTCACAGCACAGCAGGTAGCTTGCTCTCACAGCCGGTAGCAGCCCTCTCAAAGCGCCATACGCGTTTCGAGCTTATGACATTTAAGAATGGAGGCAGCGGAGCCCACTGGGGGAGTGAACTGTGTCAGTCAATGGTGGCGTAATTTGAACTGCAACAACCAGAATGCCACTGTGCGCCCATTTAAGGCGGGACTGTTAATTTGAATAAATTAAGTTCTAAATCCGCTTCCTTTCTTCCACCAGCCAGTGATCAAGAGCGTAAAGCTCGAAACGCGTATGGCGCTTTGAGAGGGCTGCTACCGGCTGTGAGAGCAAGCTACCTGCTGTGCTGTGAGCGCTAATCCTCCGCGTGTGGCAATCTCATGAGGGGCGACTTTGGTGTTTGATATAATGCGGCTGGTCCGGCCGCGAGAAAGCCCCATCGCCTGCCAGAGCGGGTTTCTGGTGTTCCGAACTTGAGCATCATAGAACGGAGGTGCCTGCACTACAGGGACGTACTGCTTGCTTCAACTAATGGACTGCGAGCCCCCCACCCTACAGGGTATGAAATTTAAGAATGGAGGCAGCGGAGCCCACTGGGGGAGTGATCTGTGTCAGTCAATGGTGGCGTATTTTGAACTGCAACAACCAGAATGCCACTGTGCGCCCATTTAAGGCGGGACTGTTAATTTGAATAAATTAAGTTCCTCTAAATCCGCTTCCTTTCTTCCACCAGCCAGTGATCAAGAACGTAAAGCTTGAAACGCGTATGGCGCTTTGAGAGGGCTGCTACCGGCAGTGAGAGCAAGCTGCCTGCTGTGCTTTGAGCGCTAATCCTCCGTGTGTGGCGATCTCATGAGGGGCGACTTTGGTGTTTGATATAATGTGGCTGGTCCGGCCGCGTGAAAGCCCCACCGCCTGCCAGAGCGGGTTTCTGGTGTTCCGAACTTGAGCATCAGAGAACGGAGGTGCCTGCACTACAGGGACGTACTGCTTGCTTCAACGAATGGACTGCGAGCCCCCCAACCCTACAGGGTATGACATTTAAGAATGGAGGCAGCGGAGCCCACTGGGGGAGTGAACTGTGTCAATCAATGGTGGCGTATTTTGAACTGCAACAACCAGAATGCCACTGTGCGCCCATTTAAGGTGGGACTGTTAATTTGAATAAATTAAGTTCTTCTAAATCCACTTCCTTTCTTCCACCAGCCAATGATCAAGAACGTAAAGCTCGAAACGCGTATGGGGCTTTGAGAGGGCTGCTACCGGCTGTGAGAGCAAGCTACCTGCTGTGCTGTGAGCGCTAATCCTCCGTGTGTGGCGATCTCATGAGGGGCGACTTTGGTGTTTGATATAATGCGGCTGGTCGGGCCGCGAGATAGCCCCACCGCCTGCCAGAGCGGGTTTCTGGTGTTCCGAACTTGAGCATCAGAGAACGGAGGTGCCTGCACTACAGGGACGTACTGCTTGCTTCAACTAATGGACTGCGAGCCCCCCCACCCTACAGGGTATGACATTTAAGAATGGAGGCAGCGGAGCCCACTGGGGGAGTGAACTGTGTCAGTCAATGGTGGCGTATTTTGAACTGCAACAACCAGAATGCCACTGTGCGCCCATTTAAGGCGGGACTGTTAATTTGAATAAATTAAGTACTTCTAAATCCGCTTTCTTTCTTCCACCAGCCAGTGATCAAGAGCGTAAAGCTCGAAACGCGTATGGCGCTTTGAGAGGGCTGCTACCGGCCTGTGAGAGCAAGCTACCTGCTGTGCTGTGAGCGCTAATCCTCTGTGTGTGGCGATCTCATGAGGGGCGACTTTGGTGTTTGATATATATATATTACCTACTGGCGGTCGCCAGTAGGTAGTTATAGTTAGGATTTTTTTCAATGTTAAATCTCAAAATTCTATTTGGAATAACTTTGGCGTCGGTTGACGAATCTGACTGAAAATTTCCTCAAAATGGCCTCGCGGTGTTCCGTTCCTTCCCTTAAAGTTTGGGGGGGATTTGTCAAGCGGGGGCCGAGATAAAAGGGGGTCATAAAACACGTTTTCCCTATGTTAATTTCCATAGGGCGGTCGATTTCACTATTAGCCCGAACGGCTGAATGGATTTCAACCAAATTTGGCAAAATTGTAGGGACTGGTAGCCCGATGTGCCTTTACTATGTCTCAAGATATGTGCTCCAGCGGATTTTGAGTAATTTAGGTTCAAATAAAATATATATCTATAGGTGCGCTATGGTGCGCGCACCGGGGAGCGCACCAGGCGCGACACGCGACATGCGCGCAGAAAGCTGATTGGCTCACGGGTGTCTGTAAACATTCGAAACAGTCCGGAGCGGCCGCCATCTTCTGTCTCGGTAGGATCGCGACACAAGAGGTGACATAAAAAAAGGGAGAAATGACTATAAGGGGGCAGGGTAGACCCCCTCCTGACCCCCTAGGTTTAATGTGGGGGCTAAAATAGGATCCCACAGGGCATTTTTGAAAAATATTTTTTTTCGATTTGCGCGGGGGGAGCGCCCGGTACGCGTACCGGGGAGCGAAGCACGGGGAAAATCCAGGACCTTATTTATGAAGGCTTTGCGACAGTTTTGCGCACCCTGTGCGTCACTTTTTGTGACGCACCAGCGGTGTAAAAAATGCGCATCGTTGTGCTATATTTAAAAAGTGACGCATCTAGGTAGATGGGTCACTTTTTAAAACCCTGCGCCACATTATACTTGCGTCAGGTATAATGTATGCAGACGGGGCGCTCCCCCGCAAAAAGCTTGGTAATAGCGACGCAGTGAAATCTATGAGATTTCACTGTGTCACTTTTAGGATGCTGTTGCGTCAAAATCTTGCGCCTGCCTCACAGCAGGTGTAAGACTGATGCAAGACCATTCACAAGGTGCTTTCCCCATGTGAAAGGACGCATTACTGGAGTTGCGTCACTTTAGTGACGCAGTCCAGCAATGCGTTACTTTTGTGTTTACAGATACGTCAGAAATACTGATGTATCTGTAACTCCTTGCGACATGATTCGTCATACACATAAATATGACACATCTGGAATGTCGTAAGGAGTGTGCACAGAAAAGTGACGCATTGCACCAGCGGTGTAAAAAAATGCGCCTCGTTGCGCTATATTTAAAAAGTGACGCATCTAGGTAGATGGGTCACTTTTTAAAACCATGGCCACATTATACCTGCGTCAGGTATAATGTATGCAGAGGGGGCGTTCCCCCGCAAAAAGCTTGGTAATAGCGACGCAGTGAAATCTATGAGATTTCACTGCGTCACTTTTAGGATGCTGTTGCGTCAAAATGGTGCGCCTGCCTCACAGCAGGTGTAAGACTGACGCAAGACCTTTCACATGGTGCTTTTCCCATGTGAAAGGACGCATTACTGGAGTTGCGTCACTTTTGTGACGCACTCCAGTAATGCGTCACTTTTGTGTTTACAGATACGTCAGAAATACTGACATATCTGTAACTCCTTGCGACATGATTCGTCATACATTAAATATGACACATCTGGAATGTCGTAAGGAGTGCGCACAGAAAAGTGACGCATCGCACCAATGGTGTAAAAAAATGCGCCTCGTTGCGCTATATTTAAAAAGTGACGCATCTAGGTAGATGGGTCACTTTTTAAAACCCTGCGCCACATTATACCTGCGTCAGGTATAATGTATGCAGAGGGGGCGTTCCCCCGCAAAAAGCTTCGTAATAGCGACGCAGTGAAATCTCATAGATTTCACTGCGTCACTTTTAGGATGCTGTTGCATCAAAATCTTGTGCCTGCCTCACAGCAGGTGTAAGACTGAAGCAAGACCTTTCACATGGTGCTTTCCCCATGTGAAAGGACACATTACTGGAGTTGCGTCACTTTTGTGACGCACTCCAGCAATGCGTCACTTTTGTGTTTACAGATACGTCAGAAATACTGACGTATCTGTAACTCCTTGCAACATGATTCGTCATACATTAAATATAACACATCTGGAATGTCGTAAGGAGTGCGCACAGAAAAGTGATGCATCGCACCAGCAGTGTAAAAAAATGCGCCTCGTTGCGCTATATTTAAAAAGTGACGCATCTAGGTAGATGGGTCACTTTTTAAAACCCTGCGCCTCATTATACCTGCGTCAGGTATAATGTATGCAGAGGGGGTGTTCCCCCGCAAAAAGCTTCGTAATAGTAACGCAGTGAAATCTATGAGATTTCACTGCGTCACTTTTAGGATGCTGTTGCGTCAAAATCTTGCGCCTGCCTCACAGCAGGTGTAAGACTGACGCAAGACCTTTCACATGGTGCTTTCGCTATGTGAAAGGACGCATTACTGGAGTTGCGTCACTTTTGTGACGCAATTCAGTAATGCGTCACTTTTGTGTTTACAGATACGTCTGAAATACTGACGTATCTGTAACTCCTTGCGACATGATTCATCATACATTAAATATGACACATCTGGAATGTCGTAAGGAGTGCGCACAGAAAAGTGACGCATCGCTGTTTTCACGCAGCGATGCGTCACTTTTCAGAAATGAGGCCTCCAGTTTATTCACTGTGTCACTTCTACGACCCTTTCTTGCGTCAATACGTCCCTTTTGCATACATTACACCTGACGTAGGAATAATGTGGCGCCGGGGTTTACAAAGTGACGTATTTACCTAGATACGCCACTTTGTAAATATTAATAAATAAGGTGCATTTTTTATTGCACTGATGCGTCACAAAAAGTGATGCTTTGGTGGCGTTAAAGTGACGCATGGCTTCATAAATGAGGCCTTCTGCCTTCAACTCCAGCAATGCATCTTTTCTTGTCCTTCCGCACCCCTGTTCCTTTTCAACATTTTCTTTTCTATATCAACATTCCCCATATTCACTCTTCTTCTCCTTACTTTCTTTCGTAACACTCACCTTCTTTCATTCCTCCTACTTCACTTCCTTTTTCCTCTCATACCTTCCTGTTCTTTCTTACTCATTCTCCTTTCCATTATCAATGCACTCTATTTCACTTACTCTTTTTCATTTTTTTAAGAATATAGCTCTTTGATGAGAATTGGAGGTAGTTCTGAAAAGAACTTTTTGTTTTCTCCTTTTTTTAAACAGGAACAAAAACACGGAATGGAAACTGCTCAACAGGAGCAAAAAAAACAAAAAAAAACAGGGGTGGGAAGGGCAGCGATGGTTTTCTAATGCTCGAACCATGAGCTGTACACTTTGTTCTCCAAAGGTAAGCAGTTGATTGCAGTATCTGCATCTGAGGGCACCATGGTTAAAAGTAGGTTGAATGTTCGGAACCCGCTCTTGTGATCTCCCCCTCCCAGAAGAAGTTTCTCCTCCAGTTGATGTTGAGGCCCCATCACTGGGAACCTCTTGTGCCAGAGCCCTGACACTTTCCCGGGAAAAATTCTGGGGGTGCTTCCTCTCCACATGTCGGATCATTGTGAAGTTTCCAAATGAGTATTTTTTTAAGTGGTTACCCCGTGACAGCACTTCTTTGCAGATCCTGCACTCCACTTTTGGAGCATTCACCTTTTTTTGGTTAGGTGGGATTTTAAAAAATTTCCAAATAAAATGTTCCTTAAACTTTCGTTGAGGAGGCTCTTCATTGATAAATTCAGGTTCTTCATCACTGCTGGATTCTCTGGCAGCCATGGTAAACCAAGAAAGATCCAGGAGCAAAAAGGCAGGTCTTTCAGTCACAAAAGTGAAAGAAGAAGTGAAGGAAATGGGTGGGGATTTCAATCTTTGTAAAAAAAACTGTTAGCAACCAATGAAAAGTGTTATTTTAAGGTCACATGACTTGACGCGCTGACGCTGCGCTCACCGGAGCGCTTCCGGGGTGCATACGCGGCACGAACGTAGGCACTTCCGGGTGCGCACATGCGGCACAAACGTAGGCGCTTCCGTGGCGCATACGCGGCGCGAACGTAGGCACCTTGGGGGCGTACACACGGCGCGGACGTAGACGCTTCCGGGGCCGCTTACGTTGCGCGCCGAAGTGACGTCATCATAGTTTTACGGAAATGCATAATCATTTTCCTTATAAAATAAAACTGCTTTTATTTGTATGGTACAAAATGTTTTGCGTTATTATTAACTTTTCATTCATATTATTTTCCCAAACGAAAGTAGCGCTCTGGGTGCGCTTTCCGGAGAGCTTACATGAGAGCTTACCAGAGCGCGCACCCAGAGCGCCCCAGGAAAAAATGATATAAAAAAATTCAAAAATTAATGCTTACACAAAACAGCAAATTGTAAAACAAAACATAGGATAGAAACTCGATATAGGAAGGAATTAGCATTTAAAAAACCTATGAAATTCACTGAAAAAACCATAGGTTTCACACCAGTTATAGTTAGGAATTAGCATTTAAAAAACCTATTAAATTCACTGAAAACAACATAGGTTTCACACCAGTTATAGTTAGCTGGAAATTTTATTGACATAAAACCATTGAAATTCCCACGTTATAGTTAGTTGGACTCACTATAACTTGCGCGCCTGCAATGCACTGCTGATGACGTCACATATTACATCACTCATGACATGGTCAGTGACATCACTCATGACATCACTGATGACACCATCCTTGTGACAGAGTGAGAGACCTCCTTTCAGTGTAATGTAAGCCTTGAAACACATATTCAAGAATAGTATTTAACATTTTCAAAAAAGTGGAGATACCCATACCAGTTACAACAAACAATTCAGTAATTCCACCATCTATATACACATCCACTCATTCACAAACAGTTCTATATAGTCACTCTTACATATACTCACTCATTATATGTAGTGATACACCTATACATCCTGTTACACACCGACAGTCATCCAAAAGTTACTCACACACATATTCACACATGCAAAAAACGAATGAAAATTCATTTATTTGCATATACAACTATACACACACTACCACCTTACTTATAAGAATACTTTCTCTCGTAAACAATCACTTATATAAACACATACTAATTTAAACAGGAACTTTTATAATCTCTCACTCTCACATATACTCAGTTTTATAAATCAATACTCACATATACTAGATTAAAACATATGTCGTTACTGAAAAAGACAATAGTGAGACAGTCGTGTACTCACTAACATACACATATAGACACTCATACATCCATACAGTTCTGTACATATGCTGTCTTCAAAACACATACAAACAGTGAGTCAGTCACCAACCCATACAGCCACTTATACACAAAGTGAAACACTGATACATACATTTCAATATATAAAAGTTACTTGCTAATATATGTATTCACTAAGATACACTTAATAAGGCAGTTAACCAATCAATTCTTTTAAAAACAAACATCCATTTACACACTTATTTAACCATTTATTCTTCCATCGTACTTTACAAATACATATAAAAACATTTTTTTTTCCAGAAAGACACACATTCACTGGATGGTGTCATCAGTGATGTCATGAGTGATGTCACTGACCATGGCATGAGTGATGTAATATGTGACGTCATCAGCAGTGCATAGCAGGCGCGCAAGTTATAGTGAGTTCAACTAACTATACGTGGGAATTTCAATGGTTTTATGTCAATAAAATTTCCAGCTAACTATAACTGGTGTGAAACCTATGGTTTTTTCAGTGAATATATATATATATATATATATATATATTCACAGAAAAAACCATAGGTTATAGTGGATATATAGTTAGGAATTTGCATTTACAAAACCTTGAAAATTCAATGAAAAAACCATTGGTTTTAGGCCATATATAGCTAGGAATTAGCATTTACAAAACCTTATTTTACTCGCATAAAACCATTGAAATTCCATATATAGTTAGAAGCGCTAACTATATATCGCGCACCCGCAATCCACTGCTGATGATGTCACATATTACATCATTCATGACATGGTCAGTGACATCACTGATGACATCACTGATGACATCTCAAATGACATCACTGATGACATCACTGATCACAACATCCAGTGATTGTATGTGTCTGTAAAGTTTAAATATGTTTTACATATTGAAGAATGAGTGGATGTATAAGTGTCTGGATGAAGAATTTAGTAGGTGCATCACTGACTGTATGAAAGAGTGATTAAATGTGTCTCACTGAGTGCATGGGTTAGTGACTAAACTGTCTTAATTTGTGCATCAGTATGTTTGTTGTTGTGTAAGCTGCTGCATGTGTTGATCAGTAGCTATAAGAGTGGCCATATGGGTTATTGATTGGTTGCCCAAGTATTTGAATGGGAGGCTGAGTGTGTGTGTGGGTGGCTGGGAGGTGCGTGACTCTGTGCATAGATGTGTAAGCAGTTGATTCACTAGGAGTATGAGTTCAAGAGTGCATGTGGAAACAGCTATATGGGCGGTTGACTGTGCATGGGTGTGTTGGTGAGTGAATGGATTTCTCATTGCTACATGTGCAAGTAAGTACGTATGTAAAACACAATACATGTGAGAGTTGAAATATATAAATAACTGAACATAAGAGCCAGTGAATGTGTGAGTGGCTGTATCGATCACTGTGAGCTTGTATCAGGGATTATATAAGAGAGTAAATATGTGTTATTATATGTTTGAATAAGTAAGATGTGTATAACTGTATAGTTGAGCAAATGGAGGTGTGATTGATTCTTTGCATGACTGACTAGGTGTGTGAGTAACTCCATGGATGAGTGACAGTCTGTGAGTGTCTGTTTATACTGAGTGTATGTAAGGTTATATTAGAGTCTGAAGAGGTTCATTGTATTATCACATGAGTGATGTGATCAGTGATGACAAATGAGATGTCATCAGTGATGTCATTTGAGTTGTCATCAGTGATGTCATCAGTGATGTCATTTGAGATGTCATCAGTGATGTCATTTGAGTTGTCATCAGTGATGTCATCAGTGATGTCATTTGAGATGTCATCAGTGATGTCATCAGTGATGTCACTGACCATGTCATGAATGATGTAATATGTGACATCATCAGCAGTGGATTGCGGGTGCGCGATATATAGTTAGCGCTTCTAACTATATATGGAATTTCAATGGTTTTATGCGAGTAAAATAAGGTTTTGTAAATGCTAATTCCTAACTATATATGGCCTAAAACCAATGGTTTTTTCATTGAATTTTCAAGGTTTTGTAAATGCAAATTCCTAACTATATATCCACTATAACCTATGGTTTTTTCTGTGAATTTCATTGGTTTTTTAATAGCAAATATGAAAAGCTTTAAAATGTCAAGTACGTGATAGATAAAAACATTTTCGTATTTATGCACGCTGATGTGCTTTGAACGCTGCACCCCCCCCCCCCTCCCCTCTTTTGTCTTAGTAGTACTCTCTCTTTGCAGATACTGAAGGGTAGTTAACGCAGGCCTTTACCCCCGTTGTAATCCGTCGTGCCTCCTTGTCTCTCCATTTGATTGATTGTTGTCCAAGCATTTACTGTTTTAGAATTGGTTCTCTTTGGATCATTCTCTATTTACAAACAAGCACAAAGTCGCAATACTCTGTTTAGTCTTTGCAGATAGTGAAAAATCGTGTAAAAAAATAAAAGTAATAGAGCAAAATCAGTAGGCCACTAATTGGATCTCTTTTTGACCTCGCTAAAATAGAAATATTAGGAACAACCCTTCATGAGAAATACGAAAATACTGAGATGAACTGAGCTCCACACCATGAGGGCTGCAAGACAGCTCGGCTCCATCACCCATCCCGCACAAAATAACGACAAACCCTATGCAAATATTAAAAATATAGACAACACACCAGCAAAGAAACAGGGTAAAACATTTTATTAAAAAACTATTTACATAACGTTGGTTTATAAGATGATGTCAGTAGTGGACCGATGTGTGAATAGATCGAAAACAGCACAAGGCTCCAAGATCCGGATGGCAAGCTCCTGGATGTTGGGTGCCATAGTTTAGAGTTCTGAATTTCAGCCTTTTTCAATGCCTGTGCTTTGTTGAATCAAAATGGCGGCTTGACACAAAGCTGACTCAAGCGTTGCTACTGATGCTATGCAGACCAAAACTGGTTTTCAGTTTGTACATTTTTCTAGATTTTTCAATCCAAGTTTGGTTGACTTTGTAGAACGATGGCTTCAGATTTTCAACATACGGTGTGGTGGCGCTGACTGGGAGGGGGCGCTTCGCTCCTGCCCCCTCCCCAAGTAAGATTTTCATACGTGAAAGTACATTAATGGTTTTGGTCCCTGAGATGCTTCGATGTCACTGCCATTCTCAAATAGCATAAGTTCTGGATGTTGGGTGCCATAGTTAAGAGTTCTGAGCAGTGCTTGTAACACTGTCTGAAGCTTATTTCCACCTACTGCAGCTTCACTATTCTCAAAGTAAGTGAGTGTCGTTTGTGGACCTGACTGCATTAGAAAACAATGTGATATGTTACCTTCCTAAACAGCTTGACGGAGGCCCCTGAGGGGCGGTGTGATGGCCATGGACTCGGAGAAGACGCTTGGCTCCGACACCCTCCCCAAGTCTTATAGCACTGGTGTAGCCTGAGATCGCCCCCGACATAGGCGGCCGGCTCCCGGGGTCCGGCGGAACTTTTTGCCTTTTGATGACTCTTCAATTCTGGACCTTGTCCCACAATCCGTTTGACCTGAAGACAAGCTGTAGTGGGGCGCCCCTTTATCGTTTTAGTTGCCATTCCGCCCGCTTTTGCTACACTGTGCCTCTTCCGCCATTCAGCTGTTTACCGCCCGCTCTTGCGACTACAGCGTCTCGCTCACCATGTAGTTGAGATGCGCCCGCTCTTGCGGTGCAGCGATAGGCGGCTGCCACAGGACTCTCAAAATGGCGGCCGGCTCTTCGGTTTTGGGCCTGGTCCACTAAAATGGCCCTGGGACACCTTGGAACTCGGACGCTTGTCTGCTAGGGCTTGGGTCCCATTCTCGAAAAGCGTCCCCTCAGCCGTGAAGATTCTACAAAAGTCTTGGGGGCCTCCGACTCCCGCAGGCTTCTGGTGGGGAGCGGCTGCCATGATTGCTCGTGGAATGGCCACGACGGAGCTACGAGATGGTAGTGGTCTCATGCTGACGCCAGCTTTAGTCTGAAACATCCAGAAACACTATAGACTACCAATTCGATCAGTTCCGGTAGCGCCCCAACATGACCCGGAAGAGAAGAACTTGCCCTCCCCTTTTTGACTGATGGTTCTTGTTGCCTGTCCCCTCTGTTGTCATTTAACAGAACTTTTTGGACTGCTGAAAGGGGTTGTGTTCTGAACGCTGGTTGGTGGAGACATTTAGACTATATTCTTGACCTACGTTGTCGCGTAATGCGTTTTATGACACGCCGCGTTAGCGCACCCGGAAGTGATCCGAGGCGCGGCGCGCAGCGCGTAACGTAAGCATAACAGGTCATGTGACTTGTTAATAAAACTTTTCATTGGTTCATTTTACTTTTGTTAATTTAATGATGAAAAGCTTGGTCATATGACCTAAAAATTACGCTTTTTATTATTTTCGAACAATATTTTTTTTTCAAACATATGTTATAATATTCCAGGCTAATGTACTTTCCCGGAAAATTTACAACTGTCTTGCAGGTAAAATATATTCCTTTTTCGAGAAAAAGGGCGTTTCTTCCTTCCATGACGGAGCCGTTGAGTAAAAGAGATTCGGCCTGCTGTCTTAGTCGCCGATACGCCTGATTATCAGATTCTTATCGATCACTTTATGTTGCAGACATGAAAAACACAACTGCCCTTGACCATTTATCTTTACTGCGTTCCTACATATTATACCTTTTATCCGTCATGTAATTGGACTGCTTTATTTCACTTGCCTTTTACTGATTCGAAAACAGTCACTAAAAGTAAAAACTTTACCAATGTAAATACTACTACCGTGTTTTGTTTTAAAAACCTTTATTGTGAAAATGTCAGTATACAAATACGGGCCTATAACCACGTGGGCCGGCCACGGAGCAAACTGAAATCGTATATGATGAGGAGACATTTACACTGTAGAGGAACGTAACGAGCGGGCCATTAGGTTGCAAGAACTAAGGTGTCTAACAGTTGCGGAATCGGTGGACATACATTTTGTAATTAAAATAGAACAGGGCCACTTACAATAACATTTTCTAGATATACATTTGCGGGCAAGGAGTTACGAGTCCCATTTATACCGGCGCCATTTTGGGCGAGGCCGGGCAGGTCCAAGATATAGTCAAAATGTCTCCACCAACCATCGGCCAGACCAGAACCCCTTTCGGCCCTTTATGCTACAAGATGGTGTCTTCCATTCAGAAAATATTGTTGGCAGCATTTTGAAAGGAAACAGAAACAGCCGTTCTCCTAGTGAGTTTCACATTGTTACATTTAGGAAGAATGTTGAAGAGTAGTATGTGGAAAATCTGAAGCCATTTTTCTACAAACTCTCAATCAGACTTGGATGGAAAAAAAAAACCTGAAGAATGTACAAACTGAAAACCAATTTTTGTCTGTATAGCACCAACAGTAACGCTTGAGTCAGCTTTGTGTCAAGCCGCCATTTTCATTCAATCAATAGCGTCCCCCTGCACACATTCAGGGACCTGGTCGTGTCTTCAGATGAAACGCATTGTAGGAAAAGAAGCAGAAAGGAAAAGGAAAAAAGTTCCGCCGGACCTAGTGAAGCTGCAGCAGGTGCAAATAAGCTTCAGACAGTCTTACAAGCACTGCTCAGAACTCTCAACTGAGGCACTCAACATCCAGGACTTGCCATTCGGATCTTGGTGCCTTGTGCTGGTTCCGACCTATTCACACATCGGTCCACTACTGACATCACCTCATAAGCCAACGGGGCACCCCACGCCGACTTTCGGCGCAGCATTGTAGGATGGCCACACCAGTGCGGCAACTTGCTGGACACAACATCGGGGCCATCCAGATCTCGGCGCGTTCGACTCACTGTACCGCAACAGTGACCGCAACTCAGCTGGACACGCCGTCTTTCGGCGCAGCATTGTAGGATGGCCACACCAGTGCGGCAATTTCCTGGACACCACCTCGGTGCCATCCGGATCTCGGCGCGTTCGAGTCACTGTACCGCAACAGTGACCGCAATTCAGCTGGACACGCCGTCTTTCGGCGCAGCATTGTAGGATGGCCACACCAGTGCGGCAATTTGCTGGACACCACCTCGGTGCCATCCGGATCTCGGCGCGTTCGAGTCACTGTACCGCAACAGTGACCGCAACTCAGCTGGACACGCCGTCTTTCGGCGCAGCATTGTAGGATGGCCACACCAGTGCGGCAATTTGCTGGACACCACCTCGGTACCATCCGGATCCCGGCCCGTTGTGCTGCCTTCGGCCTATTCGCACATCGGTCCGCTACTGACGCCGCCTCACGTGCCAACGGATTTTCTACGCTTTTTGTAGCCCTATGCCGCATAACAGGTCATGTGACTTGTTTATAAAACTTTTCATTGGTTCATTTTACTTTTGGTTTCCTAAAGATGGAAGGCTTGGTCATATGACCTAAAAATAACACTTTTCATTGGTTTAGAACATTTTTTTTTCCCAAACGATGAAAGCCCCACCTTGTTTCTGGATCATTCAGACTGAAGCTGGCGTCAGCATGAAAGCACCACCATCTCGTGGCTCCGTCGTGGTCATTCCGCGAGCAATCATGGCAGCCGCTCCCCACCGGAAGCCTGCGGGAGTCGGGGGCCCCCAAGACTTTTATACAATCTTCACGGCTGAGGGAACGCTTTTCGAGAATGGAGCCCAAGCCCTAGCAGGCAAGCGTCCGAGTTCCAAAGTGTCCCAGGGCCATTTCAGTGGACCAGGCCTAAAACCGAGGAGCCGTCCGCCATTTTAAGAGCCATGTGGCAGCCGCCTATCGCTGCACTGCAAGAGTGGGAGCAACTCAACAACATGGTGAGCGAAACGCTGTAGCCGCAAGAGCGGGCGCAACTCAGCTAGATGGCCGCCACCTGGGGAGGCCCGTTCACGCCGGCTCCCCCACGCCCCCCCCCGGGCCGCCGCACGCCAATTTTCGGAGCAGCATTGTAGGATACCAAAACCAGTGCGGCAGTTTACTGGACATCACCTGGGTGCCTGTCGTACATGTTGTGTCAGCCATGTGACACTGGACACAGACCGCTACTGACGAGGCCTCCCCCCGCACCACCCGGGACGCCCCACGCTGTTTTTCTGTGCTGCATTGTAGGATCCCTAAACCAGTGCGGCACCCAGGCGACATCACCTGGGTGCCGTCCAGAACTCTGCACGTTGTGCTGCCTTGGGACTATTCGCACAAAAGACAGCTTCTAACCATTGTTGCTTTTTGTGTTGAGAAATGTTTAAATGTTTTTAGTTTTTGTTCCGTTCGTTAAAGTTAGTAGTTAATAAAGTTTTATAACCTTACTTTGTTGGAGTGTTATCTATTTTTTTAAAAACGGGTGAATGGGGCCTTGAATCGGGTTATTGTCATGTGTGGGCTTTGGAAGTGTGCTGCTGCAGGATCGGACATTTCAAACTCAAATGCACGTTCTTTTTCTTACCTTTCCGAAGCATGGAGCGCAATAGCAAGCAGAGAAAGGGTGATGCACGTGTTGAACACTACCTGACCTGGCAAGTTGCTGGCAGTGCCCCCCCGCCCGCTCCTGAAAGAGGGCACACACACACACCGCCGCTCCGAGTACTTCACAAATCTTTAAAAGACCATGCGCTTGTTCATGAGGCTTAAATGGTTTATCACCTCTTCTAGAACCCCTGCATCGACCCTCTGACGTTTCCTGGAAAAATTACCATGTAACCCAATACCAAGCCCTGTCAGCTGAAACCCCCAAGGAATCGTGGGGCATATTATCAAGGGGGTTTATCTCCGCTTTTTTGGCTTTAAAAGCCTTGAAAGCGGAGATAAAATTATCTCCCTATTACCAAGCTGTCGCTAACACCAGTTAGTGACAGCTAAAAGGAGATTGCGACCATCTTGGGCCCCGCTTTGCATGTCAGTGATACTTATCACTAATGACATGCAAAGTGGCGTGCCAAGATGTTAGCGACTAGAAACAGTCCCTAACATCGCTACCTTCTATTACCAACCAAAATCTAACACCTGCCCTGAGCAGTTCTTAGCCATGTTATCCAATGGGAGGTGGATAACATGGCTAAGAGCATTAGGTCGATAATACATGAATATCGCTGACTTTTCTGCGATAATAGCAAGGTTTATCTGCGATAAAAATCGCCGATGTGCGGCGATAATTTTTGTCTCTAAACAAGTTAGAGACAAAAATTATCGCTAGTTGTTCGTAATATGCCCCCGGGTTTTTGCTTGCAGAAATCGGGAGGCGGGAGACTAGCACTGAAACAGTAGTCACACGCCTGAATCAGGAGGATTGGCATGTCTGAATTCTCTACAGCTGGGGCCATAAACTACATCCGCAGGGTTAGGTGATAGCCTGGGACCAGCCTGGCATCTAAAATGGCTGCTGTGCACGACAAAATTGTGGCATTCGAAAAAAGGCAAGATGGCGCAGCCGCTGGAAGAGATGTATCAACATATATCAGCCTCCTCAGCCACCCTCAGGAAACATAGGGGATTAGGATACGTCTCCCGCACCCCCTTATACCTAGTACTTTAATTAACGAAGCACAAAATGGCGAATTCCCGTTTCGCTACCAGTTTGCGGCCCAGTTCGCGGCCCGTGAAGCGCTTCTACCGTGAAAAATCATTTTTTTTTTATTTTCCCCACGGGACCCTTTAATAACCCCAACAACATTCCTAGGGGGTCAAGAGGGGGATACCTTGCCCCCTTTCATTAAATTCCCCCTTAGTTTTTCACCTTTTCTTCTCTCTCGATCCTACCGAGAGACAAGATGGCGGCCGCTCCGGACTGTCACGCAGCAAAAAAAAAAAAAAGCTCACGCACAGCCGCTGGAAGAGATGTATCAACATATATCAGCCTCCTCAGCCACCCTCAGGAAACATAGGGGATTAGGATACGTCTCCCGCACCCACTTATACCTAGTAATTTAATTAACGAAGCACAAAATGGCGAATTCCCGTTTCGCTACCAGTTCGCGGCCCGTGAAGCGCTTCTACCGTGAAAAATCATTTTTTTTTTATTTTCCCCACGGGACCCTTTAATAACCCCAACAACATTCCTAGGGGGTCAAGAGGGGGATACCTTGCCCCCTTTCATTAAATTCCCCTTTCGTTTTTCACCTCTTCTTCTCTCTCGATCCTACCGAGAGACAAGATGGCGGCCGCTCCGGACTGTTTAGAATGTTGACAGACACCGGAGAGCCAATCAGCTTTCTGCGCGCAAAGTTCCGATAAGCGAAAAGTAAGCGGACCGGATCGCTGCCCGGAGCGCTGTTACAGATATATATCTTGATTTAAACGTTAATTTCTCAAAATCCACTGAAGCACATATATTGAGACCTAGCAAAGGCACATCGGGCTAACAGTCCCTACAATTTTGCCAAGTTTCGTGCAAATCCATTCAGCCGTTCGAGCTAAAAGTGAGGCCAAAGGCCCTATGGAAAAATGAATGGGAAAAACGCGTTTTGGGACCCCCCTTTTTTCTCGGCCCCCCCTTGACGAAACCCCACCAAATTTTCAGGGGCTGCTCAGAAACAAAATGTGCCATTTTCCTGAAAATTTCAGCCGATTCCGTCCACAAACGCCAAAGTTATTAGACATAGAATTTTCAGAAATCCCATAGGGAATTAATCCTAACTATATATACCTACTGGCGATAGCCAGTAGGTAATATATATATATATATATATATATATATATATATATATATATATATATATATATATATTACCTACTGGCGGTCGCCAGTAGGTATATATAGTTAGGATTTTTCCTCTATGTAACTTTTGAAAATTCTATGTCTAATAACTTTGGCGTTTGTGGACGGAATCGGCTGAAATTTTCAGGGAAATGGCACATTTTTTTTTCAACAGCTCCTGAAAATTCGGGGGGGTTTTGTCATGGTGGGGCCGAGAAAAAAGGGGGGTCCCAAAACGTGTTTTTCCCATGTTAATTTCCATAGGGTGGTTGGCCTCACTTTTAGCCCGAATGGCTGAATGGATTTGCACAAAACTTTGCAAAATTGTAGGGACTGTTAGCCCGATGTGCCTTTGCTTGGTCTCAATATATGTGCTCCAGTGGATTTTGAGAAATTAACGTTCAAAAAAAGATATATATCTGTGACAGCGCTCCGGGCAGCGCTCCGGTTCGCGTACTTTTCGCGTTACGGAGCTTTGCGAAGCGAAGCTGATTGGCTCTCCGGTGTCTGTAAACATTCTAAACAGTCCGTAGCGGCCGCCATCTTGTCTCTCGGTAGGATCGAGAGTCAAGAGGAGGCCAAAACAAAGGGGGAAATGACCATAAGGGGGCATAGTAGATCCTCCCTGACCCCATAAGTTTGATGAGGAGGTTTTAAATTTTTTTTTTTTTTTTTTTTTTGCGTGTGAAGCTCCCAGTTCGTGAACCGGTAAGGGGCCCGGGGAGTGTACTATAAGGAAAAAAGAATTATAGACTTTTTATATATTGTATGTTAATTCATTTTTCGTTTTCTTGTTTTTTTTTATTTATTTATTTATTTTGATTAAATAAAAATTTATTGTTCAGAATTTTCATAGTTCAATAAAACTTCCAGCATTACATCATCTGGAATCTCCTCAAACATGCATGTTTCTATGTCTTGTAAGCATTCAATAAATTGTTCATCAAAAGACTGATCCATAAAATCTTCATCCAAAAATTCTTCATTTAAAATCTCTTCAGATGTAATGTCGAAGGAAACATTGATTTGTTCGTGCTCCCCTTCCATTTTTTTGCTGTAAATTGCAAGTTCAGACAGGTAGTTCTGTTTTTTTAACAGTGAAGTTAAAGTAAGTAAATTCATAATTATAGCAGAGAAGTGTAAGTCAATCAATAACTATAACTATAGCAGGGGGACAGTAAATAATTATCAAAAAACGTTTTTACAAATTAATTTAAAGTGCCACTTACAAATTATCAATTTACTTTACAGGGAGGTGAAAAGGCTCTTGAAATGTAGTTCAGGAAGTAGTAGTGAAAATGGCTGTGTTTCCTTCTCTTCTTTTATATATATTCAGGTACATAACCAATCAAATGTCAGGAAAAAAAAAATTGAAAATGAAAGTAACATTTTCATTGGTTGTCAATTCCAACACTTCAGATGTGTTTTGTGAAGTAATTTACCTCAGGGTATTTAGATAGGTCTACAGGCTAATGGCTAAATGGAATTCCAAACAAATTTATGAAAATGGCAGGGAATGGTATGTAGTATGAGCTAATCTATATTTGGTGAAAGTGTTTCCAGTCGTTTTTCTGTAAATTACTTTCCCACCTTTTTTGATGGACCGCTTCCCGGTGAGCTCCCCGGTACGCGAACCAGCAGCGTTACGGGAGTCCACCATTTTGTGTTTCAGACGAATTAAGATACAAGATGGAGGGCAAATAATGTTCAGAATGGGTAGAAGGGGGCACGGTAGACGTATCTTGACCCCCTAGGTTTTCTGAGGGTGGCTGAGGAGGCCCATATGTGCGGGAAAAAAACATTTTTTTTAGAAATTTTGCGCGGTTAGCTTTCGGTTCGCGTACCGGGTAGCGCTCCGGGGAGCGTATTTTTGTAAATTAGTGAAAAAAGTTAGAGTAAAATAATAATTGTGAGTGATCAGATGTAGGGTAGCTCTGAGAAGAGCTTTTGGGTTTATGGTACATTTAGGTACTTATAAGTAGGTACCAATGCACAGTCTTAAATTCAAAATGAAAATTCTGTTGCCCTCATCTGAGAAGTGAACTCCATCTCCTCTGTAGATATCTTGCATGCAGTAAAGCAAGTTATTGTTGTACATGGAGCCGATTCCATGGTCTCTCATGTAAGCTGAAACAGATTTGTTTACATGCTTCCTCGACTTCTCAATTTGTGGACAAAATTGGTTCGACCACCTCCATTTCTGTCTTTGGCATATATTTGAATATACCAAGGCAGTTTGAGGAAAAAGTGCCATTAATTGCTTAAAGGTGTCCTTTAAAAGCATTTCCAGACCTACCCCAGTCAAAGTGCCCAAATCATTACCTCCACAGTGCACAATTAACAGGTCAGGTTTTGGCAAATGCATAAAGGTTTTCACCAATGGTATCAATTGGTGACATTTTAATCATCTGTGGCCAAACCACTTAATTTCCACATCTTGTAAATTGAGGTTAGGTAACTTTCTGTTCTCAGCATACCTTTGAGCCCAGTAGATGTAACTATGTCCAACAATCCAGACAGTAAACATAGTGAGAGAAGTTCCTGCTGCAGTCAGATGAAGTGTGGTAATGAAATGGCAGATGAAACAGTAGGAGTTTGTAAAGAAAAAAAAACTGTGGAGTTTCAGTGCTAATGATTCACTAGCAGTGATTGGTGGATTTCCATTTCTGAAAACAGAAAGTTAGGGTGCATGGATGTGTTCTTTGAAAGATGTAATTTGAATGGTCAAGGAAAAAACATTTAATGAAAGATTGCACTGGATACGCAGGTGCACTGAGAGTTCAGAGTTCAATTGAAACATTGTTGTGTGAACTTGCAAACATCAGAGATCTTTCAGGAGGTGGTTGCTATGCAAAAAAGGTAGAGAGGGCAGAGGGGGGAAGGGTTTTGATTTGAAAAAAATGAGGGAAGAGTTTTGATTGGCTGACGTGAGAGATATGTGTGATGAATATCAGCATTTCTGTGCTTTCTATAGCTGCAGCCTCTGGAGTGCATACTCTTTGTTCTGCTGAAGACAATTTGGTGTATTTCTGAGACTGTTTTGAAACTCATAAAGTATTTGTTAAGGTGAGAAAAGATTTATTTAATTTAGACACAGAATAGTATGATTTAAGGAGAAAATTATGAAGAAAGTTGAATTTTTAAAATGTTGCTTTGTCTCAAGTGTTTTACAAATAGATTTTGTTTCTTTGAGAAATTGTCATTGGAGATAATGTTAAGTATTAGTACTGAAAGGGTGTTTTTGTACATAGGAGCTGTGCAGTGTTTTCAAATTATGACTTGAAAATCGTTTTTGAGGAAAAGGAATGCTTTTAAAATTTATCACAAGGAAAAAATGGTGTCTGCTTCTTTATAAGGCATTTGAGTGTCTCTGATGTTATTTTTCCCATTTAAATTGAAGAGCTTTCTCCGTGGGGCAAGTTTCTTGTAAATATGCTCCCGCCTGTGCTTGGCAAATTTAGATTTTGATTCTTGGAGTTACATAGCCATGTTAAAAATGACCCAAAAATGGTGCAAGGGCAATCAAAACACGTTTTCATGTGTCTTAAGGACATTTTAAGTCATTTCCTCTTGAATGTAGGTATACAATTGATTCATATGTTGTGTTTAAAAACGTTTTTTGAAATCAATTACATTTCTGGATATGTACTGCTAGAGCTTCATAGGTTGTTTGGGGCATATTTATAAGGCATTTGAGTGTCTATGATGTTATTTTTCCCATTTAAATTGAAGTGCTTTCTTTGAGGGGCAAGTTGCTTGTAAATATGCTCCCGCCTGTGCTTGGCAAATATAGATTTTGATTCTTGGAGTTATATAGCCATGTTATTAGTGACCCAAAAATTATGCAAGGGCAATCAAAAAACGCTTTCATGTGTCTTAGGGCATTTTAAGTCACTGAGGTAACACAGGTGATGTGATTGTGAAATGAGGAAAAGAAACTCTACATTTTTCAATTACATCACTAGTGTTTCCTAAGTTTACGAATGACATTGTGCAGATGAAGTTTAGGTCTGTCCACGGACACAAAAGAGGTCTGGCCTTTGTTCAAGAGTGAAGTAGACATGACTTACTTCATTGGTAGGCCTTCACATGTATTATCTCCTCTGTATTCTTCAACAAGCGTAAATCTCATCTGCAACCGTGAGTAGGCATCACTTCAAACAAACCTCTGGATAGGCCACACCTTATCGTAAAATGTAGTAGCATTCAATTTCTTTGCTAAATTTGCCAATGCACTAAAAATTGTTCTATGTTAAAATAATAAGTAGGGTGTTAAGTTTTTGATGACTGTTATTGATTTACTGTTTGGTAATAGTGGTTAATAACATTTTTTATTATATTTTACCACAGATTCAATTGCAGATCATTTCAAAATTTGAAAATGCCAACTAAGAATCGAATTAGAAAGGCTACAAAACGTCAAAGACAGCAGGTTCATCTATTACTGCAGCAGTCCTCTAGAAAAAAAACTTGTCAAGTCACCAAGAAAGCTCCGGGTAAGACCACAAAATCATTCATAAGAAATATTTGTAGTAAAAAAAGTATTTCTACAGAAAATGTTTCAGTCCAGAAAAAGAGAAGCAATTTAAACGGAAAGGAAAGACCAATCAAAAATGTTACTGCTAGAGCAAGATATAACTCTGTGCATGATAGTAGAAGGAAATAACAGTTTAGGGACATTCGAAAATGAATGATCCGCAACAGGATAATAGTCAATTTGTTAAAAAATATTAAGAAAGGCCAACAGAAAGTGGCATTTTATAAGAAAAAGAAAAATGTAGAGAAAATTATTGATCAGGCTTTTGAAATTAAGCGAAAGTTATTTATTTTGGTAATCAATAGAATTAGGAAACTAAACAAGGTAATTTCTGATTTCAAATCAAATAGTAGATGGGAGAGAGTAGTTAATCGTAGTAATTTTTGTGAAGTTTTTTCCGGAGAATGGATGCATAGTTCAAGTTGTGAGGCATTTTTTAATGAGGAGAGTTATTTCCAGGATAATGATTTGGTGCTTGCAGTTGACACCTGTGGTCGAGCTTATGAAGTGAAAGATGGTTGTCCAGTTGAAAAAGAAAAACTTGTGACAACAGAGACAGAAGAGGTGTTAGGTAATGAGGTTTTAGGGAGACGTCCTAAGGGACCAGAGTACACCTGGAAGTGTAGTTCTATTTGCAGTGTGCGACAGGATTCCATCAATTTGCTTTGTGATTTTATACGGACATTTAATAAGAAAAGTTTGAAGCAGAAAATGAAGTTGTTGCAAGAATTAGATCCTTGCAGAGTGAGAGAAGTGACAGGTTTGCATGGTCATTCACTGGCTTGTCTTTCCAGAAGAGTATGCCAGAGTGTTTTTCATCATTTCAGGATGCTAGCAGTGCATCATAATAAAGTGAGGAAATTAGTGAGAATGTTGTATTATGCTAAGAGTCCAGCAATTATGCTTAAACAATTATGTGCTGCTCTTTTGCATGGTTCTGAAATAGATGTGAAGAAAATTTGTGAAGAAATTGAGTTTTGTTACTTTGGAAGTAAAGATGAGAATGTTCAAATTGACCCAGAAGTAGAGGGTAATTATGAAGATAATGTACAGGTTTCCAGTACAGATAATTTTCAGAAGGAAATTGCCATGTTTCAGGTGAAATCAAGTGAGAGGCCTAATTTCACTTGTGTGTGTTGTCGACGCACTTATTATAAGAATCAGATTAAGTTAGTGGATTTATATGCAAAAAGTGAAAGGGAAAATAATAGTGAATGGAAGGATTTCGCAACATACTTGATGGTAGAAAATTGTTTTGATTTGGGATCGGATCAACGTGTGTGTACTTATTGTTGTAACAAATTAAACCAAAACCAGATGCCTGCTAGGGCGGTTCATAATAATCTGGAATTGGTTGAGATTCCTTCTGAATTGAAGGATTTAAATACTTATGAATCTATTTTGATTCAAAGTATCCATCCCTTTCAGGCTATTGTAAGAATGGAGCCAAAGACAGGAAGTTGCCTCCATCAGATTTACAGAGAGGATTAAAGGGAAGAGTTGTTTATTTGCCTCTAGATTTGAACAAAAACATTAACACAATTGGAGTAGAAAAAGTGGAAGAGGAACCTCTGGTTATCTTAGTTAATGGGGTTCCGACAAAGAATAAGAAAATATGGCAAGATTTAGTGGATGTTAGGAAAGTCAAAAAGGCAACATTGTATTTGAAAAAAAATAATAAGTACTATAAGAATGTATATGTTGCAGAAGAGGAAGTAAGTGAGGAAGAGGATAGCGATTTGTGTCCTGGTCCAATTGAAAAAGTAGAAGCCTCTAAAAAGGTAGAAATATATGAACATTATAGTGTTCATCCTTTGCATTCCAAGGAAGTTATGGGGAATGCTATTGAGTTGTTTCAAATGAAACAAGCCAAAGGGAGTCCCATTAGTGTTTGGGAGGAAAGTTTGGAAGCTCGGTGTTTCCCACAGCTATTTCCAACAGGTCAAGGAGGAAGATATGATGAGCGACCTCATCAAATTCCTGCTTCTGAATACCAGACTTTACGATTGTATGCAGAAGATCCTAGGTTTCGTCAATGCATTCCCTATTTGTTTCATCTCCTGTTTGAAAGCGATCTGTCTGGACTGTCATATGCAGTGAACCACATCTTGAAAAGTGGTATACAGATGCGAAACATCTCGGCAAGTGACTTTATGCATAAAGTCAATGTCCAAGACAGTATTTTGGATTCTCACCTAAGTAATCTCATGGCGTGTCAGCGTGGTACTAATGAGTACTGGTACCGTCGTCATGGTGATTTAAAATGTATGCTGAGGAACTTAGGAACTCCGACATGGTTCCTCACTCTGAGCTGTGCCGAGTATGGCTGGGAAGACTTACTTGAATTTCTACAAGAGGCAAATGGAAACATTGAAAACATTGAATTCAAGACACCCGGAGAACTGTGCTCTTTGGATCCAGTGAATGTATGCAGGTACTTCAATCATAGATTTGAAACTATGATGTCTTTCATCATGAATAAGAAGAATCCACCTCTTGGAGAGGTGTTGGATTTCTTCTGGAGAAAGGAGTACCAAGCAAGAGGTGCTCCTCATATACATATGCTGCTGTGGATCAAGGATGCACCTAAATTTGGAACAGATCCGGATGACTTAGTGATGAGTTTCATAGAACAGTATTCTAAGTGTGCTGTTCCAAACGCAAAGGAGAAGAAAAGCCTAAGAGAACAAGTTCTACGTTTCCAAAGCCATCGTTGTGGAAAGTACTGTCGTCGTAAATTCAGAAACAAGGACAAGTTCTACACCAAATGTCGTTTCAACTTTCCACGACCGGTTATTTCTAAAGGAAGAGTGAACAGTTTGATGTCTTCTCTGCGACATAATGTGACGAGGAAATCACCCAAAAATACATACAATTTGAAAAGGAACGAAGAGTCAAAGTACATCAACGACTACAACCCAGTGATTTTGTCCATGTGGAATGCTAACATGGATATACAGTTTGTGGCTGACAACTGTATGGCTGTGGCTCGGTATGTGACATCTTACATCACCAAAAAAGAAAAGACAGAATTGAAGGATATGTGGGAGGACATTTCCCATGAAAAGAGCCTCAGCAAGAAGTTGTACAGTTTCAGTCTGAAGATGTTGTCGCATCGAGAAATCGGAGCTTACGAATGTTCTGACCGGTTGTCTTCAGCAAGTCTCTATGCCAAATCCAGGAGTATCGTTTGGGTGAGTCTTGGTCTTGCTGCAACGCGTAATCGAGTTCTGAAACCTGTGCGGGAAATTGAGTATTTGGCGGAAAAGGAGCCAAACAGTACCGACATTTTGAAGACCAACATGTTGGATACATATTATCCAAATCGAAGCAGTCACCTTGAGAATGTTTGTTTGTATGAGGTTCTACAAAATTACATATTCAAGAGGAACATCACAAAAGATATTGAGAAAGGAGTGTATGCTGTAATTGGAAGTGAGGGATGTCTGGTCAAGCAAAGAAAATGCCACTTGGTAAACCATCGAAAATTGAGTGGCGAATCTCCAGAAAAAAAGGAGTTTTTCTATTTAGCACTTTTGCAACTTTTCAAGCCTTGGCGTGCAGAAGAGGAACTGCTTGGAGATTTCCTCGGTTACGAAGACTCTTTCACTGCCGCCAAGGAGACCATAGAATGTCCTGATTTTCCCAAATATCAAGAAATGTTGACTTTGGAAATTGAGCAGGAAGCAACGATTGCAGCCGAGATTGCCAGAGACAGTTCTCAGGACAGTCAGAGTTCTGTTTCATTGAGTCAGGATCCACTAGGAGGACCTGTTATCGAAAATGAAGCTGCCACTGCTATGAATGAAGTGGAAAGAGCCATGGCACATGCTCAGGAGGATGCGGTTAACTTAGAAGACTTGGAAAAACAACTCAACGTTGAGCAGAGGAAAATATATGACAAAGTTACCAAGCAAATTGATCATGGATTAAGTCATGAGAAGAAAGAGTGCTCATGTACGTCGTTGAAGCCTGTCCGACTGTACGTGAGTGGAGAAGCGGGAACTGGAAAAAGTTTCCTCATTAAAGCAATTTCTTGTTATTTGCAGGAAAGGACTGAGTCATCGCTGTCTTGTGTTGTCACCACTCCAACTGGACTGGCAGCACATAACATTAAAGGTATTACTTTGCATCGTCTACTAATGCTGCCAGTGGAGCATGACAACAAATTACAATACCACAAGTTATCTGAGATGCTTGTTGTGAAGTTTCAAGAGTCTTGAGGAAAATGAAACTTCTTATCATTGACGAAGTAAGCAAGGTTTCCAATGTCATGCTTGCCTTTGTACATTTGAGAATGCAAGAAGTTCTTAAAACTGAGTATGATGTGTTATTTGGTGGTAAACACATCATTGTTTTCGGAGATCTTCAACAGCTGACACCAGTGAAAGGACAACCTGTGTTCAAAATGCTCACGCATGAAGATACCAGGAAGTGCCTAGGGAGCATTGGCAACGTCAATATATGGTTAAACTTCAATTATGCTGAACTGCATGAAAATATGCGTCAGGCGAAGGATGAAGATTACAAGAATATTCTACAAGATGTTAGAATTGGAAAAGTGACCGAGCATGGGAAAGAAGCATTACATGCACGATTACTGTCAAATTTATATCCAGAACAAGACGTTGTGCCTGAGAATATTTTTCAGAAAATTACTGAGAAGAAATCCGGAATATGTTTGATGCCAACTCTTGCAGAATGTGCCATCTTCAACAACAAAATGTTGCATTTAGAAAAGCAAGAGATTGTGAAACTGGAAGCTATTGACAGAATAGAGCATATGGGATCAACAATTATTTTGTCTGAGAATTTGAAATCAAAATTGGATTCATTAGAGAAGACTATATCTAAAACTGGGGGTTTTGAAAAGACTTTGAATGTGTGTTTAAATTGTCGAATCATTTTGAGAAGGAATTTACATGTTGAAAGAGGTCTGGTAAATGGATCAATGGGTAATGTTGTTGATTTTGAGAAATACAGAAGTAGAGATGGAATTGAATTTTTAAAAATTAAATTTGATGGCATTGAGGAAGTACAGCTAATTGGTCGTTGCTCTGCTAGGTTTTTACTTGTTAAAGACTTATATGTTCGCTGTAAGCAGTTTCCTGTTTGCTTGGCATATGCGGTGACAATCCATAAATCGCAAGGTTTAAGTGTAGACAGTGCATTGGTGAATATTGGCAGTTCTGTGTTCAAGGAGGGTATGGCATATGTGGCATTGTCACGAGTTAGAACTTTATCGGGATTGTACTTGATTGACTGTGATGTCACAAACATTTGTGCGGATCTAGATTGTGTTAAGGAATACAATAGGTTAAGAAGAGAGTATGCGCCACATTTGCCTCAATATCCTTTGTTTGAGAAACGTGTGGTAGGCCGGAAACGAAGAAATATCAGTAATAGTAGGGAGGTTGTAGCAAAAAGCCCAAAAGTCGATGAACTGAAAATTGTAAGCAGAAAGAAAATGGATTCTGTTGAAGATGTTGTCGGTTTTCAATTTGAAAACAGTTCTGGTGTCAACTGCTATGCTAATGTAGTTGTTAATGTTGTCTTTTCACTAGAGACTTTAAAAGAACAGATTGTGATCAATTCGGAACAAAGTTTATGCTGTTTGTTGAATTCTGTGTTAGAGAAATGTAGCACTGATAGAACAAAAGTAGAAAGTGTGTCTGAAGTTCGTTATCTGTTAGACGAATGTTCAGGTCAAACAGAATTCTCTGAAAATATTCAGCAGGGTTGTCAGGAGTTTTTAATGTATATGCTTGATGTATTGCAAGATGAGGGTGTAGATGTAGATCACCTGTTTGGGCTTTCTTATCAATGGCAGCATGACTGCGAGAACTGTAGGGTATCAAGTACTACTAGTGTAGACTCAGAAAGATTTATATATTTAACTTTGCCAGACAGTAAATCAGTGTCCTTTAATAAGCTAGTAAAAGCAGCTGATCACAACATGGAGTGTAGCCAATGTAAATCTGAAATGATGTCAACATTATTTATACGAAGATATGGCCAGTATGTCATTTTAATGTTCCAACGATGTAGGCCTGATGGAACAAAATTGACAACTTTAATAAAAAATGTTGTTGCTTCGCAGTTGTCAATATCAGGAAGGACTTTTGTAACTGCAGCAATTATATATCATGACGGTCCTTCAACAACATCAGGACATTACACAGCTTATTTAAAGGCTAGAAACGGCTGGTCATTCTGCAACGATTCTGTTATAACTTTCAAAAAAAAATTGCCGTATGACCTTAAAAATTCTTACCTGGTGTTTTTAAAACCAACATTTTAGGGAAAGAATCTCGGGTTGTGCTCTGAGGAATTTCAAGAGGTTCATGGAGTAGAGGGAATGTAAGTCTGCAATGCTGTCTAGATTATTGGTCAAAACTTTTGATTATAATGTCATTTTAAAAATCCAACTATATAAACCTGATGCAAGTAAGTCTGCTTCGTAGTAAGCAGTATCAGTGTCATAGGAAAAGTAGAACATGAGTGAGCAAGAAGGGTAAGATATTAGTAGTCCAGGATTGTGAAAGTAATCTTAAACGTTTTCTTTCTGAAACTTGCGAAAATAAAAAATGACGGAATTCCAAGAGTTGTAAATACCTCTAACATGATTTGGCCTTGTGGAAACATGTGGTAGAATGTGAGAAGTCTTTTATCGTATGTAACATATTTTTCAAAACGATAGAGGTTTTCTTTCAGAAAGTGGCGGGCTGAAAATATTAATAGCACAACAGAGTGTAAGCTGTTCATAGGACATCCTTCGACGTCATGGAAAGTAAGTTAATTTTAAGGAGTTTTGAATTCAGATTTCCTATGTTGTATGGGTTTTTTAAACACAATCATTTTGATTGTGTTTTTTTTTCCCCGCTGTTACATGATGAATACCTTCAAGTCACTGATTTTAGTGAAATTTGATACATTCTGGGAACAGCAAAAATAAACCATTTAACATGTATAATAAATTCTCTACTTTTTGTACTTATGATATACATTTAGAAATGTGAGGTAGACATGGAGAAACTGAGGCTTCTGTAAGTGTCAAAGTTAATGCATACAGTGCTGCACTTCTGGGTACTGTTTTATTTTGAAACCTGAGTAGGCCTCACCTCAAACAAGCCTCTGGAAAGGACACATCTTATTTGCATCCTGAAACAATCATTTAAAATGTTAGGGACAATTTTATGATGGCTTTACATCTCTTTTGCGCTGCCATTGCATCACTGTTGTGAGACATCAGCAGTGCAAAAGATGCACCATGTTCCAAAATAGGCCTCACTTCATCAGCATCAAGATACTGTTAGTTTAAAATATATATCTTTAGGACTGTGTAGGGGGCCTAGAGAAGCAGAGGCTTCTGTAAATGTCAAAGTTGTTGAAAAACGGTTTGTCCGGGGAGCGTACTATGAGGAAAAAAGAATGATTGGCTTTCAACTTGATCTAGATTGTGTTAAGGAATACAATAGGTTAAGAAGAGAGTATGCGCCACATTTGCCTCAATATTCTTTGTTTGAGAAACATGTGGTAGGCCGGAAACGAAGAAATGTGACCAATAGTAGGGAGGTTATAGCAAAAAGACGAAAAGTTGATGAACCTGAAATAATAAGCAGAAAGAAAATGGATTCTGTTGAAGATGTTGTTGGTTTTAAATTTCACACCAGTTATAGTTAGGAATTAGCATTTAAAAAATCTTTGAAATTCACTGAAAAAACCATAGGTTTCACACCAGTTATAGTTAGGAATTAGCAGTTAAAAAACCTATTAAATTCACTGACAAAACCATAGGTTTCACACCAGATATAGTTACCTGGAAATTTTACTGACATAAAACCATTGAAATTCCCACGTTATAGTTAGTCGGACTCACTATAACTTGCGCATGCAATGCACTGCTGATGACATCACATATTACATCACTCATGACATGGTCAGTGATATATATGTATATTGGAACACAAAGAGGGCGGCACAACCGGGTATTAGTTAGAAGTTCTTTATTTCACCAACACTCCACCGTGAGTCCTTTTTTGCTTTCCTCTTAAATACTGCCCCACTTGAGCCTTAAAGTGGCATTGTGGGATACGTAGTTCCTCTTAAATACTGCCCCACTTGAGCCTTAAAGTGGCATTGTGGGATACAATGCCACTTTAAGGCTCAAGTGGGGCAGTATTTAAGAGGAAAGCAAAAAAGGACTCACTGACCGTGAGAAAAGCCGTGAGGCTGAAACGCGTCGGTGGAGTGTTGGTGAAATAAAGAACTTCTAACTAGTACCCGGTTGTGCCGCCCTCTTTGTGTTCCAAAATTCAAAATTGGGGCTTTGATCCAGCCCTTGGGTCGAGCACACGCTGTGGAGCGCTCTCGTGCATGAACGGATCAATTTGTTGGAATATATATGTATATATATATGTATATGGACTTTACCTGCACTACATAAACGAAAACGAAACTTGACTGGTCCGTGTCCGAGTGCTGTTTACCCTGGCTGGCTGTAACTCCAGAGCGAGGTGGAAGCGACATAATGGTGAATAAATATATATATATATATATATATATATATATATATATATATATATATATATATATATATATATATATATATATATATATATATTACCTACTGTCGGTCGCCAGTAGGTATATATAGTTAGGATTTTTTCCCTATGGGATTTTTGAAAATTCTATGTCTAATAACTTTGGTTTTTGTGGACGGAATTGGCTGAAATTTTCAGGAAAATGGCACATTATGTTTCTGAGCAGCCCCCGAAAATTTGGGGGGTGTTCGTCAAGGGGGGGCCAAGAAAAAAGGGGGATCCCAAAACGCGTTTTTCCCATGTTAATTTCCATAGGGCGTTTGGCCTCACTTTTAGCTCGAACGGCTGAATGGATTTGCATGAAACTTGGCAAAATTGTAGGGACTGTTAGCCCGATGTGCCTTTGCTAGGTCTGAATATATGTGCTCCAGTGGATTTTGAGAAATTAACGTTCAAAAAAATATATATATCTGTGACAGCGCTCCGGGTAGCGCTCTGGTTCGCGTACTTTTCGCGTAACGGAACTTTGCGAAGCGAAGCTGATTGGCTTTCCGGTGTCTGTCAACATTCTAAACAGTCCGGAGCGGCCGCCATCTTGTCTCTCGGTAGGATCGAGAGACAAGAGGAGGCCAAAACGAAGGGGGAAATGATCATAAGGGGGCATAGTAGATCCTCCCTGACCCCCTAGGTTTGAAGAGGAGGTTTTAAAAGGGCCCCGCGGGGCAAAAAAAAAAATATATATATTTTTTTGAGTGGGAAGCTCCCGGTTCGCGCACCGGAAAGCGGTCCGGGGAGCGTACTATGAGGAAAAAAGAATGATTGACTTTCAACTTGATCTAGATTGTGTTAAGGAATACAATAGGTTAAGAAGAGAGTATGCGCCACATTTGCCTCAATATCCTTTGTTTGAGAAACATGTGGTAGGCCGGAAACGAAGAAATGTGACCAATAGTAGGGAGGTTATAGCAAAAAGACGAAAAGTTGATGAACCTGAAATAATAAGCAGAAAGAAAATGGATTCTGTTGAAGATGTTGTTGGTTTTAAATTTGAAAATAGTTCTGGTGTCAACTGCTATGCTAATGTAGTGGTTAATGTTCTCTTTTCACTAGAGACTTTCAAAGAACAGATTGTGATCAATTCGGAACAAAGTTTATGCTGTTTGTTGAATTCTGTGTTAGAAAAATGTACTGCTGATAAAACGAGAGCAGAAAGTGTGTCTGAAATTCGTTTTCTGTTAGTCGAATGTTCAGGTCAAACAGAATTCTCTGAAAATATTCAGCAGGATTGTCAGGAGTTTTTAATGTATATGCTTGATGTATTGCAAGATGAGGGTGTAGATGTAGATTATCTATTTGGCCTTTCTTATCAATGGCAGCATGACTGTGAGAATTGTAGGCTATCAAGTACTACTAGTGGAGATTCTGAAAGATTTATATATTTAACTTTGCCAGACAGTAAATCAGTGTCCTTTCATAAGCTAGTAAAAGCAGCTGATCACAACATGGAGTGTAGCCAATGTAAATCTGAAATGATGTCAACATTATTTTTACGAAGATGTGGCCTGTATGTCATTTTAATGTTCCAACGATGTAGGACTGATGCAACAAAATTGACAACTTTAATAAAAAATGTTGTTGCTTCGCAGTTGTCAATATCAGGAAGGACTTTTGTAACTGCAGCAATTATATTTCATGACGGTCCTACAACAACATCAGGACATTACACAACTTATTTAAAGTCCAGAAACGGCTGTTCATTCTGCAACGATTCTGCTTTAACTTTCAAAAAGAAATTGCCTTTTGACCTCAAAAATTCTTACCTGGTGTTTTTAAAACCAAAATTTTAGGGACAGAATCTCGGGATTTGTTCTGAGCAATTTCTAGAGGTTCATGGAGTAGAGGGAATGTAAGTCTGCAATGCTGTCTAGATTATTTATCCAAACTTTGGATCATAATGTCATTTTAAAAATTCAAAAATATAAACCTGATGCAAGTAAGTCTGCTTCATAGTAAGCAGTATCAGTGTCATAGGAAAAGTAGAACATGAGTGAGCAACAAGGGTAAGATATTATTAGTCCAGGATTGTGAAAGTAATCTTAAACGTTTTCTTTCTGAAAGTTGCAAAAATAGAAAATGATGGGATTTGCTTACAAGAATTCCAAGAGTTGTAAATCGCTCTAACATGATTTGGCCATGTAGAAACATGTGGTAGAATGTGAGAAGTCTTTTATCGTATGTAACATATTTTTCAAAACGATGGAGGTTTTCTTTCAGAAAGTGGCGGGCTGAAAATATTAACAGCACAACAGAGTGTAAGCTGTTCATAGGACATCCTTCGACGTCATGGAAAGTAAGTTAATTTTAAGGAGTTTTGAATTCTGATTTCTTATGTTGTATGGGTTTTTTAAACACAATCATTTTGATTGTGTTTTTTTTTCCCCGCTGTTACATGATGAATACCTTCAAGTCACTGATTTTAGTGAAATTTGATACATTCTGAGAACAGCAAAAATAAACCATTTAACATGTATAATAAATTCTCTACTTTTTGTACTTATGATATACATTTAGAAATGTGAGGTAGACATGGAGAAACTGAGGCTTCTGTAAGTGTCAAAGTTAATGCATACAGTGCTGCACTTCTGGGTACTGTTTTATTTTGAAACCTGAGTAGGCCTCACCTCAAACAAACCTCTGGAAAGGACACATCTTATTTTCATCCAGAAACAATCATTTAAAATGTTAGGGACAATTTTATGATGGCTTTACATCTCTTTTGCGCTGCCATTGCATCACTGTTGTGAGACATCAGCAGTGCAAAAGATGCACCATGTTCCAAAATAGGCCTCACTTCATCAGCATCAAGATACTGTTAGTTTAAAATATATATCTTTAGGACTGTGTAGGGGGCCTAGAGAAGCAGAGGCTTCTGTAAATGTCAAAGTTGTTGAAAAACTGTTTGTCCTTCAACCTTTTCCCTTGTCTTTTCTAATTTTTGAATACATGATTTAATATTTTTGAAATGTTTGTTCTCTCTTTCACAGATTGAAAGTATGAAAAAAAATTGAATAAGTTAATAAGAATTATAAGGTAAATGTTTTCTACTCTTTTCGTTACATTTCTATCACATTCACCTACTATAGGGCTTCAGACTATAGAGCTTTAAACAAAGTTTAACTAAATGTGGAAATTTGGAGCTGTGCCCGTGGCTTTTAGTTCAATGCGCAAGTGCATTGACCTAAAATGCGTGTGCACATTACCAAATCGTCGTCTGTTTCCTCAGGCGCACTCCTTCCACACCTTTGATGTGAAGTTTAGCTTCACTTCAAAGGCCCCGGCTGCTTTACACCCTCATTCTGCTGGCCCCGCTTCGTCCCCTCCCCTGTCTGCTGTGTGCATTTCTCGTCCCCCCCCACAGTAACGCCACTCACACACGCAACGCCACTCACACACGCAACGCCATTCACACACGCAACGCCACTCACACACGCATTGCCACTCACACACACAACGTCACTCACACACACTACGCCACTCACACACGCAATTCATCCACGCAATGCCACTAATCCACGCAACGCCACTCATCCACGCAACACCAATGATCCACACAACGCCAATCATCCACACAATGCCACTCATCCACACAACGCCACTCATCCATTTGCAAAACCAAAAGGACAAACTCTTCTATTGTGAGACCTATTGCATTTTCAATGCTTGATTCTTTCACTTCCTTATCTATTTTGTTTTCCACAATTATATCCTCTTCCATCTTTTCTTTGGTAAATAAATCTATTAAACACCATCTCTGGTTTAGTCCCTATAGCTGTCTTTCTTTTAACATTACTCTCTGTTTACTTCCCTTGTACTTACTCCTTTATTTTTTTTAAAAAAAATTTGGGGTCAGCACCCGGTTCGCGTACCGGCGAGCGAACCGGAAAGCGAACTAAAAAAAAACAGCTTGCCAGAGTGTTACACTTTCTAGCAATTTTTGTATAAAGGGGAGGTAGTTCTGAAAAGAACTTTTTTTTAATGTTTTTGTAGTTTTATATATTTTTTTCTTTTTTGAACATTATTTGTTTTTTTTGTATTTTTTGAACAATTTTATGTTTTTTTTGTTTTTTTTAAAGGGAAAGAACAAAAAGAGGCATTGAAAAGGGCTCAACAGGAGCAAAAAAAAATTATTGCTTGGGGCGTTTAGAGCATTGGTGTTTTTCAAATGTTAAATTAATTAATTTAACACTCATATTACCACATGAGATTAAAGTGCCACAATATAAACAAGTAAACTTCATATGAAGAAATTTTTTTGGGATATTTGGCACTGTTTCGCGTGCCTCTGCAACCGTCAGAGAAATATCAGCTGATGTCCTGGCCACAGAAGTAGGAGGGTTCTCTTGCAGGTCACGCATCTCTGCCCGGCTATAATTTAGTGGATGCCACCTCTGCATATGTCGGTGCATAGTGTAGTTTCCATAACTGTACTTTTTTTCAGTGCCCCTGGATAATTCATCTTGGCATATAAGGCACGTAACATAGCGTGCATTAACTTTTTTCTTTCCAGCTGGAAGAGAAAAAAACTGCCAGATAAAACTATTTTTGTAATGAGATACCCTGGGTAACTCTTTCAAAAATCGTGGTGCCTCTTCTTCCTCTTCCTCTTCTGGATCCTCTTCCTCCTCTGGGTTTCCAACGAACTGTGGAGGTGGTCCTCTCTTCTTATGAGGAGGTGGTGGTGGTGGTGGTGGGGGTCCAGCAGCTGCAGCTACTACTGAAGCCATTTTTTTCACAGAGCAAAATAGGTCTTCCTTTCTCAAAGTTGAAAGTCAGAGTGAGAAAAAAGGTGGGGGCTTTCATCATTTGGGAAAAAAAATAGTTCTAAACCAATGAAAAGTGTTATTTTTAGGTCACATGACCTAGTCTTACATCATTAGGAAACCAAAAGTGAAATGAACCAATGAAAGGTTTTATGAACAAGTCACATGACCTGTTCCGCTCATGTTACGCGCTACGCGCTGCGCGCCGCGCCCCGGATCGCTTCCGGTTCGCGGTCCGGAGCACTTCCGGGAGCGCTAACGCGGCGCGTCAAAAAGGTGCATTACGCGACAACGTGATATGTCGCGCTTCCGCGACGCGTCACGATGTTGATTTCTAATGCGGCAGTTACGCACACGGAACGTTTACCGGTTAGCGGACCGGGCATCAAATTGAGCTAACGGAAAGCTTCCCGGTTCGCGAACCGGGAGCGAACAAAAAAAAATATTTAAAAAAAAATAATCATAAACATATAAAATATATTTTGGGATTTAAAGAAAAATACATTTTACAGCTACAGATATTAGCTTTTAAAAAACCAATGAAATTCACTGAAAAAACCATAGGTTATAGACCATATATAGTTAGGAATTAGCATTTACAAAACCTTGAAAATTCACTGAAAAAACCATAGGTTATAGACCATATATAGTTAGGAATTAGCATTTACAAAACCTTATTTTACTCACACAAAACCATTGAAATTCGCATATATAGTTAGTTGCACTAACTATATATCGCGCACCCGCAATCCACTGCTGATCATGTCACATATTACATCATTCATGACATGGTCAGTGACATCACTGATGACATCACTGATGACATCTCAAATGACATCACTGATGACATCACTGATGACATCTCAAATGACAACACTGATGACATCACTGATGACATCTCAAATGACATCACTGATGACATCACTGATGACATCTCATTTGACATTACTGATCACATCACTGATGACATCATTCATGTGATAATACGATGAACCTCTGCAGACTCTAATATAACCTTAGATACACTCAGTGAAAACAGACACTCACAGACTGTCACTCATCCATGGAGTTACTCACACACCTAGTCAGTCATGCAAAGAATCAATCACACCTCCATTTCCTCAACTATACAGTTATACACATCTTACTTATTCAAACATATACTAACACATATTTACTCTCTTATACAATCCCTGATACAAGTTCACAATGATCCATACAGCCACTCACAAATTCACTGGCTCTTATGCACAGTTATTTATATATGTCAACTCTCACATGTACTGTGTTTTACATATGTACTTACTTTGACATGTAGCACTGAGATATCCATTCACTCACCAATACACTCATGCACACAGTCAACCGCCCATACAGCTGTTTCCACATGCACTTTTGAACCCATACATCTAGTGAATCAACTGCTCACACATCTATGCACAGAGTCATACACCTCCCAGCCACCCACACACACTTTCAGTCTCCCATACAAATACTTGGGCAACCAATCAATAACCCATATAGTTACTCATATAGCTACTGATCAACACATGCAGCAGTTTACAGAACAACAGACATAATGATGCACAAATTAAGACAGTTTAGTCACTAACCCATGCACTCAGTGAGACACATTTAATCACTCACTCATACAGTCAGTCATGCACCTACTGAATCCTTTATCCAGACACTTATACATCCACTCATTCTTCAATATGTAAGACATATTTTAACTTTACAGAAACATACAGTCACTGGATGTTGTCATCAGTGATGTCATCAGTGATGTCATTTGAGATGTCATCAGGGATGTCATCAGTGATGTCACTGACCATGTCATGAATGATGTAATATGTGACATGATCAGCAGTGGATTGCGGGTGCACGATATATAGTTAGTGCAACTAACTATATATGCGAATTTCAATGGTTTTGTGTGAGTAAAATAAGGTTTTGTAAATGCTAATTCCTAACCATATATGGTCTATAACCTATGGTTTTTTCAGTGAATATATATATATATATATATATATATATATCATTTCTATGGCAAAATGAAACCCCTCATTTTGTTCCTTTTCAAATTAAATGTATTAAGTGTTACCACTTTATTCCAATCAAGATGACTTCAGGTGTGCCATACTTTTGTCATAAGTAAGACTGTAAGCGTTCTAGTTGCTCTTTAGAACACTCTGGGACATTCTGTCATTGGGCTATAGTTGGGCTACATCTGGCTGATATTTGTGCTACATTTGAGCTCTTTTGTCTCTGGTGGCCATCTTGGGAGACTGCATATCAGAATTTTTTTAATGAAATATAAGAGGATTTGAGAAGTCACTCAAAATGTGCCCTAATTTTTCTTTCTTCAGCACTAATCATAATTTCTATGGCAAAATGAACCCCCTCATGTTGTTCCTTTGCAAATTAAATGTTTTAAGTGTTAACACTTTATTCCAATCAAGATGACTTCAGGTGTGCCATACTTTTGCCATAAGTAAGACTGTTAGCGCTCTAGTTGTTCGTTAGAACACTCTGGGACATTCTGTCATTGGGCTATACTTGGGCTACATCTGGCTGATATTTGGGCTACATTAGTTTTTTTTGTCTCTGGTGGCCATCTTTAGGCTACATTGGGCTACATTTAGGCTCTAACATATATATAGCCGAATGTAGCCCAAAATATATTTTTCAAACTTAATTTTCGTAAAAACCACCAGAGCACATATCTTGAGACATAGCAAAGGCACATCGTGCTACCAGTCCCTACAATTTTGCCAAGTTTGGTGGAAATCCATTCAGCCGTTCGGGCTAAAAGTGAGGTCGACGCCCGATGGGAATTAACATGGGGAAAACTTGTTTTGGGACCCCCCTTTTATCTCGGCCCCCGCTTGACGAATCCCCCCGATACTGTCAGGGAAGTACCGGAGCTCCGCGAGGCAAATTTGAGGACATTTTCAGGCAGATTCATCAACCGGCGCCAAGGTTATTCACAATAGAATTTTGAGATTTTGCATTGAAAAAATCCTAACTATAACTACCTACTGGAGACCGCCAGTAGGTAATATATATATATATATATATATTATTATCCATCGTGGCTCCAAATTTAGCAAGACCCCTGGCGCTTCTTTCTCCGGTGCGATATTTCTCGGCCGAGCCCAGCCTTAATTTATTACACACATCTCTTCCACCTGGAAGAATTAATTACGCACTCACAAAGTTCCTTGCGTATCCCTTCGGTTTATTTTATCATGGCATCCAGTATTTCAGCACATAAAACCGACGCGTTTCGCTATACACACACAGCTTGCTCACGGTTAATACGCAGATATTTCTGAGCCCCTCCTATTTCTATAGGGGAACCGCCAAAAATGTTTACTTTTTACTATGTCACTTCCTGTTTACAGAAGGCGGAAGTGACATGGGAAATGTAGTTTATTTACAATTTTGAACTACTATTTACGTATGATCAATACAAAGGCATTTACATTGATTTTTTTGATATTTTAGTTGAGGTCATTCAACTAATTAGTATTCACAAACAATTTGTTATCATATGTCTCGGTTGTTGTTTCATATGTATATATATACGCCAAGGTGTCTTGAAGTATGAGTGGGTATATGAGTGTCTGAATGAATGATTTAGTAGTTATACGACTGACTGTATAAGTGTGTGATTAAACATGTCTTACTGAATGCTTGGATGAGAAACTGTGTACATGTCTGTATCAGTCTGTCAGTTGGTGTTTAAGCAGCTGCATGGGTTGGTGAGTAGCTACATGAGTGTCTATAGGGGTTATTTATTAGTTGTCTGAGTATCTGTATGGGTGCCTGGATGTCTTTTTGGGGGGGTAGCGGGATGTGACTCTGTGCATAGATGTGTGAGTGGGTAATTTACTTGGTGTATGGGTTCAAGAGTGCATCTGTGAAGGGCTGTATGGGTGGCTAAGTGTGTGCATAGGTATGTTGGTGAGTGAATGGATGTCTCAGTGGTACATGTGTGAGTAACTATTTATGTGAAAGGCAGTATATGTGAGTTTTGGAGTAGATAAATAACTATATGTGATAGCGAGTGATTGTGAGTGTGACTGTATGGATTAGTGTGTGATTGTATCAGTGTTTGTATAAGAGAGTAAGTATGTATTAGCATCTGTATGAATAAGTGAGGTGGAAATGCTGCTCTTAAAGAACTGTGGCTCCGAAGTGGTGGACTGCTGCCTGCTTTACCCCATGCCAGGGGGAAAAGTGCTGGTCTTGCATCACTTGAACCCATACCCTTGAGTGACTTCAAAGGCTAGTTGACTGGCATCCCGATCTGAAGCCTCAGGGATGTAATAGGTTTACAACCACCCTGCATCTGCACCTGAACTCTGCTATCAGTGAGTCTACCCTCACCCCAGTCCTGGACCCTTGGAGGTGGGTTCTTCCCAGAAGAACCAACATATCTTCTCTGCTGAACAGTGCATCCTCCAGCAGACACCAAAACCTAGGATTGCAAGCCCTGTCAATGGGATCCTCATCAATGATGCAACAGGACCTTGCACTGCATTCTAGCTGTATCTATGGACCTATGCATTAGTGTGACTGCATGTCAGAAAACCTAAAACTAGCTCAACTCCAGGCGTTGGTGCTATAGTTGTTCCCCGGTCCCCTGGGCACCTTGGTTGGAAGATACCTTTCCAAGGTGGTGGTGCATCTCTGAGTGAGCGTTTCAGCATTCCGGTTGATCGGCATGAGACCTGAGAGTGCAGCTGAGGCTCGTGTTGGCCCTGGGTCCCGCGCACTTCACCAAGATCAGTACGGAGTTCGGTTGGCCTTAGTTAACGGCGTGTAGTTTTCAGTGTAGTACGGCGAAAAACCCGAGTAATTCTTAATGTCGGTAGTATGCGTCGGCCCTTGAGAACAGCGTTTGGCAGAAGAAAATTGAGCCGTCAGTGACTCCTGCAACCCGCTCTTGCCTGAATGGAATTCTGGTCATGCAGGTATTCCTGAAAAGAAAAAATAAGCATTAGAATTATTATCTTCTCAAAAGAATTGAGTTTTCGGTTGTTAAGTATTTTCAAAAGGTCAATTCAGTTGATAATTACCTTCAAAGCAATTTGCATACGATAGTAGGCTTCTATTCATTCTGTTTTTTAAAGAAAAAAAGGTTTTTAGTAAAAACAATATCGTTTGAAATACATTATCATTTTGGTGAAGTCTGAATAGAATAAGACTAATACTTACCTTTTAGTGTAAGTCTTCTTAGTTCAAAAATTCAACAGAAAAGAATCTAAAGACAAATAACAAGGTTAGAATAGACATAATTCCCTAGCATAACAACATTAGCATTGAACAGGTCCTTTTAAACCTGTGTCATTGGAGGGAGGCCTTCAGCCTTAATAGTGTGTGCTAGATGTATGTGTGTGGATGTATGTGCCTGTGAGTGGTACAGTACATGGAGGATACAGTACTGAGAACTGGATGTATTTATCAGATCTGAGCTAGATAACCCCAAAAATAGACCTCGGAAATTATTCGAGATTCTGAAACATCAATCCAATAAATTAGCTAAAACCAGCCAAGAAACCACAACAATGCAAATAAGCTGTGAAAAATGTGTAACATTCTTCACAGACAAGGCTAACAAATTGAAAAGAGAGCTCGGGAAAGAGGCTGATATCATTGGCAATATGGACAGACAAAACCCCAATAGCACCGTAGAAAACACCCACAATAGGACGAAAAACAAGGCTCAATGGGTTAACGTCAAACTACTGGATCAAAGTACCATAGCCAAAACACTATCAGACATCAAACCTAACAACCACTACAGTGATCCTCTACCCGCTAAATGCGTCAGAGACATAAACCATATTGTGATTCCCATTTGGACGAAAATAATAAACGCCTCTCTACCACAAGGGATCCTTCCAGATTGCCTAAAAACAGGTCAAGTCATCCCTATCATCAAAAAACCAACGGCGGACCCAGTAGATCCAAATAACTTTCGCCCAGTGACCAACATCCCTATACTTGCCAAACTAATAGAGAAATGCGTACAAAATCAACTAAGCCAACACATCGCGAAGTTCGCACTACTAGACAACTGTCAATCAGGATTCAGGACAGGACATAGCACAGAAACAGCGATCCTACATATTGTCGATGATGCACTACAGGCACTAGACCGTAATCAAACATGTCTACTTATCCTCCTGGACTTATCATCAGCATTTGACACGGTAAATCCTGTAAAATTACTGAACAGGCTTCATGATAGGATGGGAATAACTGGAAATGTACTAAAATGGTTTGAATCCTTCCTGCAGAATAGAACACAAAGATTCCTGGTCAATCAAACACTCTCACCAGCATGCCCTAACTCAATTGGAGTCCCTCAAGGCTCTACATTTTCACCATCACTGTTCAACCTTTACATCAAACCTCTCACTGAAATCCTTCGAAAATCTAATATTTCCTACCACATGTACGCGGATGATACCCAGATTTATATCAAGATCACATCCAGGGAAGATATCTTGAGAATGAATGAGACCTAAAAACTGATATTACAATGGCTATCGGTCAACCATCTGAAACTAAACGCACAAAAAACGGAATTCCTACTAATACCTCCACCAAAGAAACACACAGAAGTGAAGGAATGGTTCAATATGATAACAGCATTAAATTGCACCCCTAACCTAGTTGGCTCAGCGAAATCTCTAGGAATCACTCTAGATGAGAAACTAAACATGAAAGCCCATATCAACGCAATGGCTAAAAGCGCCCAATACCATCTGAACTACATCAGAAAAGTTGAACCATTCATATCCAAAGCAGACCTCAAACTGGCAGTTCCGTCCCTAGTTGTCGCGAGGATTGAATATGGTTGCACAACGCTAGCAGGTCTAGCAAAACTTTCAACAGCTCCTCTGAAAGCATGTCTCAATGCAGCCGCACGACTGATCACTGGATCAAGGAAATTTGACCATATATCATCACATTTGAAGGCACTAAACTGGCTACCGTACGAAGCCAGAATCCAGCTGAAAATGGCGTGCATAACACACAAGGCGCTCCACCACAATACACCCAAATACCTTGCTCGGAAAATTAAGCTATCTGGAGGTAACAGACCATCCAGGAGCACAAATGAGCTAATGCTGAGACCTGCCATCTTCGGGAAGAAGAAAACCTACGACAGGGCCTTTTCAGGAGCAGCCCCTAGAATCTGGAATTTACTTCCTTCAAACATTAAAAAGATTGAAGATACAGCATCCTTTAAGAGGGAAACTAAGATCTTCCTAATGAATAAATTCCTTCCATAGACGAGGCACGCGAAGTCAGAATTTATGTTTAAGGACTGGAGATGAAACATACACAGGAAATGGACTGTTAGGATTGATTGACTCTATTACACATTATATGTTACTATATACTAGAATCAGTGTCATACTATATGCTATTACTCTTTGTAGAAATGTTACTGATATTGTTGCTTCTGTATCATATATGTACCTACCTCATAATATAGTGAAAATCACGAGAACAATGCAGGACTATAACTACCTCATGTAATGTGAAGCGCTCTGATACCCAAGGGTCTTGTTCACGCTATACAAAACTCTTAATAAATAAAATAAATATAAATAAATAAATAAAATGAAATACATAGAGGGCACTGGG